>NC_048220.1:43382604-43682604 GCF_002007445.2 Ailuropoda melanoleuca
TAATGAATGCACAGATACAAAGGTGAGCCTTGATACAAATCCCATAATACCTGTGTATAATACCTGTGTGCTTTTCATACATAAAGAAGAGAACACGAGAGCACACATCCCACAACAGCACACACATACCACAGCATACACATATACGGTTTCTTTGTAAATACAAATTGTAGGAGACATGTCCTCACATAGTGGGAACAATACACATCAGCATTGCATTTTACAATATATAAATACCCATTGGGTCATTCCCCAAATCCCTTAAATGTTTGGACAAAGGGAAGGCTATATGGACATTCAGGAAACAGACCTTCCAAATCTTCAATGGAAATAGAGAGATTTTTCCTCCCTATAAATATCACCACAGTTTTCGTGATTCTGTTCAAGGAACCACCNAGTGAATGTATATGTGTATATCTACTTAGCTATATATAGATAGGTAGATATGAAAAGAAGGCTGAGTGAGAATTTCAATAGCACAAAAGATTTTTTGATTCACTATAATGAATGCACAGATACAAAGGTGAGCCTTGATACAAATCCCATAATACCTGTGTATAATACCTGTGTGCTTTTCATACATAAAGAAGAGAACACGAGAGCACACATCCCACAACAGCACACACATAACCACAGCATACACATATACGGTTTCTTTGTAAATACAAATTGTAGGAGACATGTCCTCACATAGTGGGAACAATACACATCAGCATTGCATTTTACAATATATAAATACCCATTGGGTCATTCCCCAAATCCCTTAAATGTTTGGACAAAGGGAAGGCTATATGGACATTCAGGAAACAGACCTTCCAAATCTTCAATGGAAATAGAGAGATTTTTCCTCCCTATAAATATCACCACAGTTTTCGTGATTCTGTTCAAGGAACCACCGAATTCCTGGGGAACTTGTGTTTCAGGAAGTACAGTCAGTATTCCAAGAGATACCAAAGGATGAAATTCTTTACTCTTCAGAGTCTGCTCTTGGCCATAGCCAGTTAGGTTAAGTTTGTTCATCATTTGGCGGTTAAAAAAGTAAGGGTCCTAAAACCAATGAGAAAGTGAGTTATTTCTTTCTGTTCTAAACAGACCATGATTCATCTCTGAGAGATTCTCCTGAGAAATGAGGTTCTCAAATAGTGTTGACTTTGCTTTCTGAGTCTTAACTATTTGGGGTAAGTTTACTTATAAAAGAGAGATGTCCTATTTTTAGTCTCAAAAATGTTGACATCCAGAGTATAGTGAAAAGCTTTTCAACACAGGAAGGACAAAGGGCGTCCTCTTTTTCTCCACATTCACAGGATATGAATCTTAAGAGAGAATACTAGTCTGTGAGACCTGGAGAGCACACTGTGTTTGATTAATTTGATGTGCTCGGCCGGGGCGCCTGCTTTCTTCCCCGACTCTGACTTGCTACGCTGGTTCTATCTAAATGTATAGCATAGGGCACCATTCCAAGGAACACTGTCCACTTGGTGAGTGAGGCTAATTTACAAATAAGTATGACACATGGCAGCCTTTGGGGAAGGCGAGGAAAAGCCCAGACACTTGGGTGACGCAAATGACGTAAGAGGACTGGGAAACCAGAACTTGTGTTTGTTCTTGATAGTTTACTGAGCTGTCTAGGCTCAGTTATCAAGAAAACCCACCCTCATCCACAAACTGGTTTTCTTGAAGTGGCGCACATCTTTCACTTTATCCGCCCCTTCATGCAGTTCCTGATCTGGGGCTCTTTCCCAAGGTCCTATATCCACCAGGTTAGGATGGGGAAAGGAGGGAGCCCCTTAGCTCTGCTCTGGGCTGGCAAACACCTAGGTGCATAACAGTTACCAGAGCCAGCCAGCTATTTTGTGGCCCCTCGCTCCAGTCTGATCATGACCTAGTGCTCCCCCCGCCCCGTGGTAATTTCCAGATCATGTCTGTGTGGTCCCTCTCCAGCTTCTGGGACCAGACTGCCGGTTCTGCTGCAACAAGGCTTTTTCTACCCAATCTCTCTTTTGGACTGCACTATTTCTTTAAAACCCAGTTCCCTAAACTGAATTTGGTTTACTAGTTTATTTCTTCCTCTCCTTGTCATCGTGCTAAAAATTTCAACCCAAAACTTACAAATTCAATAGCTGGCAATCTTAGAATGCCCTTGTGTACAGAAATCTCTAGAAATCACTAGGCAAAGACTCAACAAGGAACAGTTGAGAAACTTCTTCCTGAGGCATAAAGTAGGTAAGTGGAAGCAAGACAATGGTCCTCTGTAAAGGAAAATAGTTAATAGTAGCTATATTTATTGAGCGCTTCCTCTGTGCTAGGCACGTAGGACACCAGCCAAGCTTCCTGTTTCTCATAGATTATTTCCTATAATCTTTATTGACGGTAAGTAGTATTAAACCCTATTTTACATACAGGAAAACTGAAGCTTTCAGTTACATGTTCAAAGTCACAGAGCTAGGAAATAACAGAGGTGAGTTTAGAAAAGAGGCCAGCCTTACTCCAAAACAGGGGCTCTTTCTAAAAAGTTACACATCCCCCAACTGAAAGAGCGCCTCCAAGCAGCTCACATTTAAATCTAAGCCATGGTTCTCAACTGCAGGCTACGTGCCCACCCCCCCACCCCCATCACCACCAAAAAAAGAACATTCTGCCGCTATCTGGGGACATTTTTGGTCGTCACAACTGGTGGTGCACTGTCACTGGCATCTAGTGAGTAGATAGGGCCAGAGAAGCTGCTAATACGCTACAGTGCTCGGGACAGCCCCAACAGCAAAGAATGATCTGGTCCCAAATGGCCAGTAGTGCTGAAGTCAAGAAACCTTGATTGAAAAGATGAGGGATTTTTAAAGCCAATTCATAAAACCCAGGTTATTTTGTCTGTAATTCACTCATATGTACATTCTGTCCCATCACAGATGACAGCAGCCTTCTAAATCTAACTCCCTACCCCCTGGTTAGAAGACGGAAGAGAAGGTTCTTTGGGCTGTGTTGTCTGGTCTCAAGCTAGGAAATTCCTCCTGGAAACCCACCATTGCGAAGACCTGAAAATATCGCAGAACCTGAGGACCTCCAGACAGCTGAACCACAGTTATTGGGTTTTGACTATGTTTTCTATGCTTCCTTATTACTTTTATTCGCCTCCCCCTGCCCTTTTAAATGATTTTACATTTGAAAGCAGCTGCTGTCAAGGGGAAAAAAAAAAAAGATTCAAAAAGCAGGCTGTTTTTAAAAGGATTTTTAAAGCTGACATTGTGCATGTCTGCTCCAAACCATACCATGACAGACGCTAGAATTATGGTTTTTAAATTATTTAAAGGTTTTTTTAAATGTATTATACAGAGAAAAATTATTTCATGTATAATAGTATATCTTTAGCTCTTGCTGATCTCATGTGAACAATTTACCATATATGAAAGTCTCTAAACATAGAAATCTATCTAAAACTACAAAACTGTGTTCAAAAATCCAATCTATTAATATTATTAGAAATAATATTATAATCAAACATATACCACCTCACCTATTGCTTTGTCTGCACCCATTTACATTTATAGTCTTCCATTCTGTCAGAATCCAAGAGCTTCTACATAAAGATATCTTAATTTATAATGCAACAAAAACCATATATGAAACATATTTAAATTCTGTAAATACACAATAATCCTAACACCTTCGTACAATGCACATGGGCAACTAATTTCCTTTGATCCAATGGTGTCTTTTTCAGCTTCTTGGAGAATGAAGTAATCCAGTTAGAAAATGGTGTAGTAACATATACAAGTACCCTCAAATGTAAAATTGAATATTATCACATTTTGTTCTAATTAAAATCTGAAGCATGATGTCTGCACATCAGCATAGTGTTAAATCTTATAGGGCATGCTGGAATTAGCTCAGATCGTAAAAATATTTAACATTTTACGTTAATAAAATCTTTTTAGTTAAGCTAAGCTTGTCTCATTTTAGATGACTATGCAGATATGACTTTTCCAATGTGTACTTGGTGTCTTGTCTTATGCTTAGAATCTTGAAAGCAGGACACATTAAGCAATACTATATTTTAGAAAGGAGGAAGCCACACGCTTTGTTTTTCTGCTCACAGCTCTGTTATGATCTTCCTCACAAAACCTGTAACATGGTACAAATTTTGTTGTATTTTCCCCTGTTCTTCCTTGGCCCGTTACCCAAACAGAATTTCCCTTGGGTTGAGAGATCAGGCCTTTGGACTTCTTCTCTTGCTTTCCAAAATCTTAGAGATCCTAAAGTCACACAAGAGGCACCGGTGTCTAGTCCAAAAAAGGATGAGCTAGATTCCTCTCAGTGGTTTATCCAAGATGCATCTTTAATCCCGACCCTGTACTTTCTCAGTACTTATGTGCACAGGCATTTATATGTCCAATATTTTGACACAACAACTAAATATATTTAAGCTGTTAGCTTTAGTGAAGATGAAGGTAGCTGGATAGGAACCACTAGAATAAATCTTGTATTAGATTGACCTATATGAAATTGCTGATATTTGACTGTTTTGACCCACAAAAATGGCAATTTCATACGGTTCAACCTAGTATCTGATATTGTGAAAATTATACTTGGAATTGTCTTCTAGCTTTTGTGATTGAAAACAAAAGGATGAGAGGATTGGGAGAGATCTCAAAAGGCTATGCAGTCTCTATTTAGACCATACTAGCTGGTTTTTGGCCTTATTCTTAGAGTCCAGAGTTGTGCTCCAATGAACTGGTAATTAACACATGGTTATAGGTATACCTGACCTCATATAAAGAGGTATCCTTGGAAGTTACATGAGAAAATCACAACTTTCTTAATCAAATATTTGTAAAACAGTTGTTGGAATATGCTATTTAAAGACTCTTAGAATGAACATCCCCTTGCGAAGTAGGTAACCACACCCAGATATATCTGGTCTGCAAACCCTGATTTCATAAATCAGGTTTGACTAAAGTTTAATATCTTTTTTGAACATGGTTCATTTTTATCCCGTGTGGTTAATTCATTTAAGGTCCATTGTTTTAGAAATTATAAAATAGCCCAATTGGGCCCGCTCTTGGCTCCTGTCTTTGCCCTCACCCACCTTTCCACTATACCGAACCCTTAGCTTCAATCTGGTTCCTATTAATTCATGCCAAGTTATTAACCGATACACCCAGCCTTGGTGTTCAGCACGTTCCTCTAAATGCTTGACCCGAATCACTTCTGCTTGGTTAACTTGTGCTCACTCTCGCCTTAGTCTCGGTATGAAAGGAATACTTACCTCCTGTGCCATTGTCCTTTGTACAACTGAAGACTGTTAATAAATTCAGGTCTCGCCTCCAGGTCTGGGAGGACTATAGTCGCTATTCATGGAGATGGGAATTTGTCTAATTCCCCAGCTAGGCTTTCCATAGCTAAGGTAAATAAATTCAGCCACCTTATCTTTTATTCATAGTGCCTGTTTCCCAGACTTTGATTGGTTTTGTAGTTCCTGTGGACACACTCCAAGATTTATAGGTCTCCTTTCACTAGCAGGTCCTAAAATTAAATTTAGTGCTCCGAGTCGTGATGACCTACACTGGCTCGTAATGGCAATAGACAGCTCACCATCTCCCATTAGATATGCCAACGCATCTCTTCAGGAGCTGACCCCACTCTCCTCTCACCTACCAAAGGACTTTCTCAGGTGTCGTCCACGAGATAGAAGTCTACTGCCTCGGCCTCCTGCTGGTAATTCGCTTTCAGATTAGCAATAATACTGAGCTGATCTCTAGGGGTAAGGTGAGGACACTGAACCCATTCCGTTGCATGTACTCACATGCTGAAACTGGAAGAGGATGTCAACTTTTTCTGGCATACCCTCACCCATTTTACCACCATAATTTTAATAGCCCATGTTGATTCATTTCTTTTCTTCAGATTACAGAGGCAATATAACGTTATTGGTGGGAAACCAGAAACATACCATCAAGTATAAAGAAAATAAAACCACCTGAATCCCACGACAATCATATTGCTTAAAATCACATTTCCAGGCTGTAAGTCAGTCAGTGGCTGGGGCCAAAGGCACTTGTGGGTAAAGTGCCAGCGATGCCCACAAGGCCGAGGTATCGCTTTAAAGTATCTGCCCACCGATGTTTTGCACGCCTTCAGGAGCAGATCGACTGCAAACTTCTGGTTGAGCCATTGTTCAAGGGTGCAAAGAAGACTTTAGAAGTAGCACAGCCCTGATGCCTCCTCTAATGAAAGTTCTTAGGGAAATTGTAAAATCCTGCCGGATGAGTTTGTTCCTCGGTGCTCCTCTAACTGTTGGATACTTACTGTATGGCAGTACTGCCACCTACCGAACGCTGAGCTTTAGAAAAAGAAGGGAAAATAAATGCAGAGAGCATAAAAGCCTCTCATTTATTTTAGACAGCAAACAACGGGCCAGATTAACAATGTCCCATATGGAATTCAGATTCTGGAAGTCTCCAAGTTGAAAGGGTGGAGAATATCATCCAGACTAACTTTCCATGCCACACGCATATACCTAAGCACTGTCTATCATTTCTTTGTGTTCTAGGACATCACCAAATGCAAAATGCTCAGCTTGCAGATAACTATAGATAGGATGAGAAAAACCAGGGATGCTATTGGCCCGTAAAAAATCATTATAATTAAATAGAAAGATCAGAAATAAGCCCAAGAACACAGAAGCATTGAATGCATTATAAAGATGGTATTTCAAATCTGTGAAAAAAGTTGGATTACTAAATAATTTGGGATGACTGGTTGGCCATGTATTGGGGGAAATACTAGATCTATACCTCACAATTTCCATCAAAATAAATTCTAGGTGAAGTTAAGATTTAGATGTTAAAGCACATAAGCATATAAAAGGACTAGCAGGCAATATTAACAAATATTTACATAATTTTACTATGGAAAAAAAGAAACCACATAGAAAAAGATGGATAGATTTGACCAATTAAAAATATGGAACAAAGGAAGAAACCACATAGAAAAAGATGGATAGATTTGACCAATTAAAAATATGGAACTCTTATACAGTAAAAAATAACAAACCAAATTAAGAGAAAACAAAATTTGAAATATATGCGACAAAGAGCATAGATCTCTAATATATATCAAAAGCAAACTCCATTACCCTTGGGAAGTTTCTATGATGTACAACCTTCCCAACCAAGTGTTCCCATTTCAGTGTTTCCCCATTGCACTTTTTAAATTATTGCTTGTCTGTTTATCTTCACTAAACTGCAAGTTCAAGAAAGCAGCAGCCATGTCTTCTTCGCTTACTGTTATATCCTCAATACTTAACACAGTGCTAGACACAAAGCAAATACTGAAAACATATTTATTGTGTGAGTGAATAATGAATGCATGAATAAATTACATTTTATGATCAAAAAGAATCAAACTTTCCAGTAGAAAATTGAGCCAAGGACACAAAGTGGCAGTGTACCATAAATTAATGAACTAATAATAAATATGAAAATATTTAACTAGTAATCAAAAATGCAAATTATTACAATATATTCCTTTTTATGTATCAGAAAGACAAAGGGTATAAAGAATTATAGTTCCCAGGGACAGGACGTATGGAAATGAACATTCTCTCACAGAGTCAACAAGGGTGTAAATTGATCTGATCTTTCTGGAAAATATTTGGGCAATATATTTTTTACGCCAAGTACTTCCACTTTAGGGAAATTCTCCTCAAAAAAAGTCAAGAAAAATGAACTAAGATACATTCATTCATTATTCAAAAAATATATTTAAAAAAAGGATGTTTATAGGAGTATTATTTGGAGGAATGGAAAAAATATAAGTAAGCCTACAATATAGGGTTGGTTTAATATGGTATATCCTTTCAATGGAAGACTGTGCACCAATTAAGAGTAAGCACTAAATGTATAGTTATTGAAATAAACAGCTATATTGTTAAATGAAAAAGGAAGTTACAGAAGAATATAGTATGTTTCCATTTTAAAAGTATACACATACATGTGTGTGTTACAGCGTCTGAAAGGATATTTGCTAAGATGTTAACAGCATCTATCTCTGGGAGGTGAGATTTGGAGCAACTCTATTTTCTTTTTGCATATCTGTAATTTCTGGTTTTTCCACAATGAGCATGTAGTATCTGTATAATTTTTTCAGGGAATAAACAACAATGTTCACAATATATCTTAAATGAAAAAACACATTATAAAACAGTATGTATAGTATGACACAATATTTGTAAAAAAGAAAATTATATATAAATATATCTATGTATGTATATATATGCATAAGAAGCTAGAAGGACATACACTAAACTGTTAATAGTAGTTATTTATGGGTAGTGGGATTATGGGTGATTATTTTTTCTTTTTGCTTTTCTGTGTTTTCTAATTTTTCTACAATGAATATGTATTCCTTGTGTAATAAAAACCAATAATAAAAGTTTAAAAAAAATGAAAAAGTGAGACATTGTGACCCCACTTGCTCTCATCCTGCCCACCAACCCCCGGACTTAGTCCTCATCGTCACTGTGTGGGCAGTGGGGGTAGGGAGAGGAAACACCAGGGCCCCATCTGGCTTCCCACTTTGGGAAGACAGAATAGCGAGCCAGACAAAGGGGGTGTAGGGGGAAGAAGGGAAGAGAGAAAGAATGAATTAAGTGAAGGCGAAGTCACTAGTGGAAGGATTAAAGCAGGCTTTGGAAACATTTTCTCTGACAATAACAGGGAGTCTCTAAATTTAACTCAGTTCTCCTGATAGCTGTGACCAATGGAAAAAAATAAAAACAAAAACAAAAAACACTGAGTTAAAGAAGTTTGTTTCTAATAAAAGGAATTCTATACATGTCTGGAGAGACATCCAGGAATTCAGTTCTGACAGGAAGGTATCCTCAAGGTTTTCCAGGAGGCGAATGGTTGCGGTCCGGCTGGTTGCCGAGGGCTGTACAGTAGAGCCTGGAGACACACAGGCTTTTGTCTGGCTCTCTGATGTGCCACAAGCAAGTATACAACCATGGCTAGCAGTTCCCATCTCCATTCTCTCCTTCTTCCCTTTAGAAACAGAGATGCCAAATTTTGGCAAGATGCTGGCCACCTCAATTAAAGACTCCATTCTCTCAGGCTCTCTTGGTTTGGGATGTGGCTACATAAGGGAATGTTGACCACCAGGATCCAAGAAGAATCGTGTCATTTCCAAGTAACATCCCTAAAATAAGGTGCATACGTTTCCATGCTCACCTTCTCTTCCCACTGAGCTGCAATGAGGACCTGTGAGTGGGAGCTGAGACAAGAGTCTTGGACCCAGAAGTGGACACCACATGACGACAGCAAAGTGCCTTAGCAGACCTGGTTCACCTATCTCCACACTGTGATCTGGTTAATTAATTAATAACTTCTATTTCATTTAAGGCATTAATAATGGGAATCTTAGTTCAGGAGAACCCACTCACTAAATTAATTAACTTCTGTAAGCTTCAGTTTCCTTAGTAAAGTGGAGATGATAATGTTAATACCACAGAAGGGTCAACCACGTAACTGTTCAACGTTCAATTACTTGCTTAGAACCAAAGTTCTTTCGTGAGAAAAATCCAACAAATGAAACACTACATGATACAGAGTTGCAGAACAGTGGACAAAGAGGACTCTTTTAAATAAATAGTCTTTTTAAATCAAATGGTCAACCGATTTTCATATGGAAAGCAATTAAACTCCTTTACCTCACTCCAAGTTGATTAAATCGATTTAAAGGCAAAAGGAAAGCAATAAAGCTTCCAGAAGATAATATAGGAAAATATCTTCCTGCCCACAGAGTTGTGAAATACTTCCTAACAGGACACAAACTACTTCGGACGACAGTTTGACATCATCTACTATTGTAGATCTTACGTGTATCTTGTGACCCCATACTTTCATTCCTAGGTAGCAACACAACAGATATGTACGCGTACATTCAAAGACGGGTAAAAGAATACCCATGGTGGCATTATTCGTAATAACCAAAACCCACTACCAATTCAAAGATGCATCTACAGAACAATAGAAAAGTAAATTGTGCTATATTGAGAACACCAAATACTACGGAGCAGCAAAAAAGAAATGAATTCCATTATAGCTATATATAACCAGACAAAAGAACAAAACTATTAGAATGTTGAATGAATAAAAACTAGGTGTAGGGGCGCCTGGGTAGCGCAGTCGTTAAGCGTCTGCTTTCGGCTCAGGGCGTGATCCCGGCGTTGGTATCGAGTCCCACATCGGGCTCCTCCGCTGGGAGCCTGCTTCTTCCTCTCCCACTTCCCTGCTGTGTTCCCTCTCTCGCTGGCTATCTCTCTGTTAAATAAATAAAATCTTAAAAAAAAAAAAAAAAAAAACTAGGTGTAAAAAAAAAAAAGTGCACATTGTCATTAGCAACCAACATTCACAGGGAGCGAGGGACGGATGCTGCGGCTCAGTTACCCACAGCTGGGCAGGGACCACAGCGCCTCCTACAGTTCACCCCTGGCACTGCTCCGACCCAGTTGCTTCTCACATTGATTCACTCCACCCAGGGGCAGCTTCTTCTGGATTCTGTTATCACAACTCACTCTACAAAAAGAGGGACAGTGGGATGAACCACAGCTTCCTCTTAACCCATGCTACATTCCCTCCGTGCTAGTCAGGCACTTCTGAGCTGCCTGGTAAAATGATCCAGATCCTCACCCCCAAGCGGTCTGAGACCCTGGTTACCCTGCGCTTAGTACACCGTAGCTGCTATACTTGCCCATTTACAGGTAAGCCCGGGCCTACCAAGAGGTGGGTCGTATGAGTGCCAAACATAATCCTCTGTGCCCTCATCACGCTGCAGTAACTCTCCCTGTGACGGTGGTCAGAGCTGGTAACTCTGTCAGGGTGGTAACTCTTACATTTGCCTACTCGTTTTCTGGCCTTAGGAACCTACAGTCACCACGTAGCAGCGGTAGCTTAAAGCTTAGTGTGACTCTTATTTCCCCCTCTACAACTCGGATTCTAGACACAGATTCTAGACCCCCGGATGGAAAGCACAAATTCCTCAGTGGATCGCTACAGCCACTTTTACTCTCACCCCTTGATTTTTGGACCCATGACTTGAGCACCATAGACTGACCACAGATTGATGTAAGGAGTGGAGGGCATCGCGTAGGTTACACCATGCCAAGGCTATAAGACATCCTCTCCTTTAAGAGACCACGTCACCACTCCATCGGGATGGCAGTTTCTGCTTGGTGGATGATGTGTAGGAACAGTGGATCCCACGGTCGTGTCTTCACTGATGCACGTGGTTTGCTAAGAAATGGGGCCCTTGGTCTTAGGCCATGTTATACAGCATCCCACGTCGGTAGGTCAGACACTTTTGGAGTCATGAACACCGGCGCTGGCGGAAGCACTGCAGACAACAATGGCAAACTCCTGTCCGGAAAGTACAGAAGTCCTGGTCAGGATGGACGTAGTCTCGACTTGTCCAGCTGCCAGTTCGTTCTCCCGAAGGAATGGTATTATCTGGAGGGCACAGAGTCAGTCTCTATTGCCAGAAGGCTGGATATTCAACAGCAGTTATAAATTTGCTTACTTGGGCTTGCCCAGATAATCCAGGATAATTGTCCCATTTAAAGAGTCTTAACACAATCATAACTGCAAACTCCTTCTTGCCAAGTTACATATTTACAGGTTTTGGGGCTTAGGGTGTGGACATCTTTGGGGGCCCATTATTCTGTCAACCACAAAGCCAGTGCTGTTGGACCCATTGACAGCTTCCGTTTCCGCCAGGAGCTGTTTTTGAATGTCTATCTTTCTCTGCTGCAGAAAATATGGCTTTGCTCTAGAATTCCAAGGGTCTGTGCTATGTTAGGGCTCTCTTACTGGAGTTTGCCAGAGTGTCCATCTATCTCTTGTCCTCTTATACCCAGATACCTCTAGTACCATGGCGTCTGCCAGATGATGTGACCCGAGGGATTACTTGTGCTAAAGCCTAAACCTGCCGCAGAGGCCCTTTGTGCCCTGGGACCAGTGTAAACCTGGTACTGCTATTATTGCCCAAAGGTAGGCCAGAGCTTTACCCCACGTGTGGAATAGGCTGCAGCCCAAACCTAAAGAGGCTCCCCACACTTCATGTTTCTATCGTAGTGGGAGGAGATGCAAGGGACAAAAACTTGTTTTTGCTTTGGAGGTCATGTTGCAGCATTTCCCAAATCACTCGACTCCTACAAACTGCACTGGCATAGCAGGCCCCTTCATCTCTGTAAAGGTTATCTCCCGTCCTCTGGGGTCTGGGGTTCTTACCAAGGCTTTCAGAGTACTCGCCATTTCATGCTATGTCCAGGTAACATGATGTCATCAACTTGGTGGGCAAATGTGATGTTCTCTAGAAAGAACTCTCAGATCAATAGGATTGGATTATGCTGTTGTGAGCCTTGGTGAGGTCATCTAGGGGTACACAAGCCTGCTTCCAAAGGTCATCTGACCACACAGAGTCATGCTAACCACTCTGTACCAAAACACTGAATGATGAAAACAAATGTTATACAATGGGGACAGAGCGTGCTATAGACACGTGAGATCTACTGGTGGTGGAGAAGTCTGGTTCCAAAAGGTCATCTGAGAGCGTGGAATGGGGCTATACCCATGCACACAGCTGCTAGGTAATAATATTATACAATAAGTACACAGAGTTCCATTTTCTGTGTTCTCATTGTTAGATAAAAGCCCATAACAATTTGACATAATTTTGAATAGTGTGTATGCATTTTCTGTTGATAAAACTCAGCCGGGGCTTTTAGGGAGCTCATCTCCACCTGCTCCCATAAAACCTCTGCTGGGAACGCTTAAGGATAGTTAATGGGTTGCAGGGAAGATAAAAGTAACAACTCCTATGGGGGACCCACAGTGTCTCTAGAATCTTGATGTTCTTCAAAATTCTTATCTTGATCCTCTTTGAACTTCTTACAACTTTTTCTGTCCATAAAGCACAGTCACTGGAGATCTTTGGAATGTGTTAAAGCCTCATGACATATTCTCGAGGCTGTATTAACCTCTTCTAGTAAAGATACCACAATTGGCACAGCAGCTATGATGGGGCTTCTTGGATAAGCCCGCGGCCGTGCTCTTCATCCACCATGATCCATCCAGGGTTTGAAGAACCCAAACTGGTGATATGGTAAGAACCACCACCTGCGAATCTTCCATCATCTTTGATTTGTGATAATGTTTTTGGTTACTTACAATAGCTTTTTTTTCTGTCTGTCCAAAAATCAATGTGATGGTATTGCTAACTACTGAGTATGTCCATAAAATTGTATATTTAGAAACTAGAGAAAAGATTGCTGGATGGATCCATGGGTACGGCTGACCTATGGTAAGGCAGATATGGGCCATGACTTCATTTATGACCTTACCTCCACCCATTTTTTCCCTGACAAGTGCTGGGTCCCTGGCAGCAGTTTCAGCTCAGTTCCTTGAAAGATCTAGGTATTTCTTTTTCCCATTGTTTGGTTATCTAGGTGAATGGATACAGAACCCTTTGCAGAAGGACTAGAAGCATCACTACTGTATAAACTTGGCAAGTTTTGCACGGTTTGTCTTAAAATCTATGCAGATCCTCCTTCCATAGATGGGTTTGGGTTCGGCTGTCTCAGGTCTGGAAACTGAGTAAGTGAGTATCACTTTCCTTTGGGGGAGGCTATGTCAGTCTTCTACTTGTCTATTCTTAATGTCTTCAAATTATACATATATATATTTTATATATTATATATAAATATATATATACAAGTATATATATAAATATATATATAAGTATACAAGTATATATACATATATGTATATATATACTTATATATAAATATATATACTTGTATATATATATTTATATAAAGTATACTTATTAAAGTGTATGTGTGTGTGTGTGTATATATATATGTATATATATATATACATACATAAAGTAATACCCTGCCCACTTGTCTTGCCCCTAGGAACACCATGATCACCATTATTGACCATCTCCAAAGATCCCTGCAAGTCGGCCTGTCTTGCACCGTTCTG
This sequence comes from Ailuropoda melanoleuca, assembly GCF_002007445.2. Classification (NCBI taxonomy): domain Eukaryota; kingdom Metazoa; phylum Chordata; class Mammalia; order Carnivora; family Ursidae; genus Ailuropoda; species Ailuropoda melanoleuca. Next base: position 43,396,641 of record NC_048220.1, read on the forward strand.
TGCATTCTGTGCCCATGACAGCAGTTATGCCCACCTTGCTTATGACGGTTATGCGCTTTCATCTAGCTTTCTCCAATCCAGGATCCTACCCATTGCTACGAGCAGCCCTGCTCAAGAACAGCAACTAACTACCAGCCTGGCCTATAAAGGAAGGACATTACTGAGCCCCTTATTGGTGCTGTCGTTCCCCTCATTAGTACATTCCTTATTGCCTTGGAAAATAAAGGGTCCATGGGTCCTCCCAAAGAACAGAGTCAGCTGGTGGATTTTCCAGTCTCATAGGGCATCTATTTCAGTAAATTCTGTCCTCTCTACTGTGCCAGGAGAGTTTTGGTGTCTCAACCTTATTTAATGAAGCCCATCATTTTTTTTCAAGCTTCCAAGTGCCTTAAACGCAGCACATTTAAACCACCTTCCAGAGCCCTTTACCAAAGTGTTAAATCCTACCTCATGAACGAGCGTCTTCATATTCATCTTTTACATTCTGTCACCCCTGAGCCACCACACTTTGGACCCACTCCTGGACATGCTCTCCTGGGTTCTGCTGGCACATGCGAGCCAGCACCTTTGACGTACAAGCCATCACCCCCCTTCCTAAGCCCAGCACATGCCTGTTGAACAGCTGATCCTCATTATTGACTTTTCAACCAGAAAAGGAAATGAAGGCAGATCTTGAGAAAAACTAGCATTGTCTCGTAAGGCCCCTATCTCATTTGAAGGGTCTGCACTGTCTTATAAAAAGGGGAACAAGGACTCTATCTTCTATAAGGTAAGATGGGCCATGTCTGCAGGCCCAGAGGGTTCAGGACAACCTAGGGATTTAAGATGCTCACATGAAAATCTCAGAAGTTCCCTTTCCAGATCTTCATCTCTACCGGGACCTTAACTCTGATACTGAGAGTTCAGCCTGCTCTGAAAGGCTGCCACTCTTACCATTAAGTCTATCTGGTTTTCAGGGATGCCTGCCCTCCAGCTACAGGAGATGACAGCCTCTGTAAATTCTTCCCCAAAGGCCCACTGACTCTCACACTTGGCTTAAAATTGTCGAGTGATATCCCTGAGCCTGTCATTTTCCCTCATCCATGACCACCCAATTCCACAGCCCCCCTAACTGCTAGCTGTCCCATGTAGACACATCACACATGAGCCAGTGCCTCCCCTCCCACCTGTATCCCCTCCGAATTGAGAGGTGAAGGTCTTAGCCATTGCATTGCTACAAGATGCCAGGGCCCAGTGCTCCACCCGCCACCGTGGCTGGAGGCCTCACTGCCCTCCGTCTGCTGAGGAGCACCAGCCTTAGAGTCAGCTTCCCAAGACCACTTGAGGACCCCCTGCCTTAGGGTAAGTTTCACAGAAGCAGATCCCAAGGATTTGTGTGCATTTGATTTTTTTTTTTTTTTTGGAAGGAATGCTCTTTGGGAAACACCTGTGAGGGAGAGAAGGAAGGACAGGAAAGAGGAAAGGCCTGAGCAAAGCCACCTCAGGTAAAATCTAAGCTGTCAGGCACGGGGAAGGAAGGATCTGTGGCATGAACTGTATCCCCACGTATGTCACACAAGTGGATATCTTTTCAGTCGACAAAACCATCGTATCTCTACCCTGGGCTTTCCTCAGAGTATCTGACTCGCTAATTGGCAACTCCCATCTTCCCATCAACAGTGAGGCTAAGACTGCCTAAAAGATTTCACTATGTACTCTTTTAAGTTCTTTAAGCTCTGTCCTCCTCAATACCTATTAGGGGAAATAAATAAATGAATATAAACATCAAAAGATGCCATTACAGAGTTACAATTTTACAGTGCTTGGGTCTCAGCTGTTACTTCTGACTCTGCAAGAGAAACTTTTCTATGAAGAAACTCTTCCACAAAACTCCACAAGGTTACAGTCTCCATTATATTACTCCGTATAGGAAACTGCAGCCAGGAGAAGAGTGCTCTGAGTTTTCTGTGGGTTTCCATTCTAGCTCTTGCGTGACTGCGGAAATGTACTTACTCCTCATTCTATGTGACCTGGGGTCACTTTGTGTTAGTTACCTCATCCGAAAGGAGGAATAATATGCCTAAGGAAAAGCCATCAGGACCATCTACTGCACTAGGTATCTGAGAGAAAAGAGAGAAAACAGGAACTTAACAACATCGTGCAGGAAAGCTTTGTCAGGTTGAATTTGTTCCAATGTGATTCCATTTTTTAAACCTCCTTGACTCTCTTACTAAAACTTTATCTTCTCAAACAGCACATTGTATGTCTCTGAAGCTTTCGTTTTGTCCCTTATTCACATCAGAGCTCATCATCTATATGAATAAACCCCAAGTTAGGGTAGAGCAGGGCCAGCATTCGTGCTATCCCAAATGTTCAGAACCCCAACTGTGACACCTGATCCAGGCTTGCTCCTTCCCTCTCCTTCAGCAGCCCACTGTACTTAAAGCTTTCCTGATTCTCCTCCCTCAAATCAGAAATTACTTCTCCTGTGTTTGACTTTCTCACAGATTTGAAAGGGATTTCTACATACCCATGGGTTTCTAGAACACTGGTGCAATTGCATACTTCAAACTGTGATCAAGTAGATATTTTACCTTTGCCACATAGTGCTATGGTGAGTCTGTTACTGAGCTGAGATTGTATGACTTATTGTACAGCAGGAAACCACCTTCAAATAAGAGGTAAGAGGCCTAGAAAACATCAAACTGGAGTCAAAGAAAGACTGTCTGCTTACTGAATACACAGTAGCTGTGCTTCATGGATATATAACAGAATATAGTTATGGAAGTGACCAGTTCTACCAAAAAGTGGCATATTGATGATTAAGGGCAACTTGATAAGTTGTTCAAAACCTATGCTGCCAAAAAATCCTAATGCTAAAACCTGTGCTGTGCTCTTCATACATTTACCCTAAAATGAAGCCATTAGTCAACAGATACCACTCATAGTCAGTTTAACTACTACATTCTTAACCACAAACAGACAAATAAGGTTTGGGACATAGGGAATAGTCTATAACTTGAAAGAGAAAGGCGATCGTCGAACAAACAAATCAAAAACATTGACACTGTGGGGGGGCACCTGGGTGGCGCAGTCCATTGAGCATCTGACTCTCAATTTCAGCTCAGGTCATGATCGCAGGATCATGAGTTCAAACCCTGCACTGGGCTCATGCACTCTTCCTGCCCCTCCCACCCCCGTTTACCCTTCCCCTCCCCCTGCGCATGCTCGCTCTTTCAAATAAATAAACAAATAAATAAATATTAAAAGAAAAAAACATTGACACTGGAGAAAACACAGATAGTGCTAATTATACTCAAATAAATTCAAAAAGATATTCCAGCCCCATCAAATAAGCACAGGATATTCAGAAAAAAGGAACAATGAAATAAGAGCTAATAAAAATTCCAATCCACTGCTGAAATAAAAATTCAAAAGAATTATTGAACAAAACACTAGCAAAACACAACAATATATAAAAGAGATAATTCAGCTAGACCAAGTGGGGATTGTCCCAGGAATACATGACTTTTCTTTGTTTAAGAATCAATGTTATTTCCCATATCAAGAAACCAAAGAACAAAAACCACATGAAAATCTCAATAAATGGGGGACGGGAGGAAGCATGTGATAAAATTCAACATCAACTCATGATTTAAAAAAAAAAAAAACAACCAATTCTCAGCAAACTAGGAAGTAAGCAACACTTCCACAAAGGGGACATAATGGACATCTACAAAAAGCCACAGCTAAAATTATGCTTAATGAGGAAAGACTAAGTGTTTTCGCCTGAAAAAGAGAAACAGGTAAGCACATCTACTCTTACCATTCCTGCCCATATTGTACTGAAGTTACAATACAAAACAGGAAATAACAAATGTCGGCTAGCGTGTGAAGAAACTGGAACACTAAGACATTGCTGGTGGGAATGTAAAATGGTGGGAGCTGCTTTAGAAAACAGTCTGGCCGTTCTTCAGAAAGTTAAACAGAGTTACCATATGACCCAACAATTTCACTCCCAGGTCTACACCCAACAGAAATGAAAACATACATCCACACAAAAATCTGTATACAAACAGTCACAGCAGCATTATTCAGAGTAGCCAAAAAGTAGGGGGGGGAAACGGCTTCAGTCATCTGATAAATGGATAAATAAAATTTAGTACAGCCATACAATGAAATATGATGTGGCAATCAAAAGGAATGAAGTACTGACTCAGGCTACAACACAAATGAACCTCAAAAATGTGCTAAGTGGAAGAACCCAGTCACAAAAGACCATACTTTGTATGCCTTCATTGATGTGAAACGTCGTTTATTGAACTCTCCTCAAACCAACCATCTGTTTCCCACAGTTATACAGTCACCTTGTGTCTTTTATCCTACAGTTGATACAGACATGCTGACGCTCTCATACTCAAGGCAGCAGAAAACATTCACTCCTTCCAACAAATATTCACTGAGAGACAACTTTGACAGGCCTTAGGGAATACAGCAGTGAACAACATGAGTAAATCCTCTCCCTCTATCCTCAGACGCTTGATTAGGGAAGGCTTCCTTGAAGAGATGACAATGAGGCAGAATTCAGGACAACATAAAAACCAGACACACAAAGATTTTTAGGAAGAAATTTCCAATCAGAGAGCCAAACAGGAATAATGATTCTCAGGCAGAAAGAAGACTGACCTTTTGAGGGATGGAGAGAAATCCATGTGGTTGCCTCGGTGGATCAGTCATTAAGCGTCTGCCTTAGGCTCAGGGTGTGATCCCAGGGTCCTGGGATTGAGCCCCACGTCAGGCTCCTCCACTGAGAGACTGCTTCTTCCTCTCCCACTCCCCCTGCTTGTGTTCCCTCTCTCGTTGGCTGTCTCTCTCTGTCAAATAAATAAATAAATAAAATCTTAAAAAAAAAAAAAAGACATCCATGTGGCTATAAATTCATGGATACAAATCCGTGAAGATTCATTGGCTGCTGTGCAAGAGCAAACTATACAGCAAAAATGCAGAGAGACAAACGACAAGAGTGTAAAAATAGCTGAGGTAAGGGACAACGGTGGCCGGGATCAGGTTGGTGATGATGAGAGCTGGGGAGTAGTAATAGAAAGTATCTCAGTTTGTTTGTGAATAGGATACAAAGTGAAGGGGAAAGGAACAGAGGATGCTGTGAAAAAATTTGGTCTCAGTAACTCGGGTACGATTTACTGAGTTGTAGAAGACTGGGTTTTTGTAGGTTTCTGCAGGTTCGTATGGCCGCAGAGGAAAAGAATCTGTGTGTCTACTCAATGCCCAACTTAAGATGTGGAGGAGGCACCTGAGCAGGAGCCCGGCTGTCACGAAAGTGATGACAGTTCAAGACCCATGTGTGAGCCACCCGCACAGGGGACTGGGTAGGATTACCGTGGAGAACAGCGTGACTGGAGAAGACTAGGGACAGAGACAGCCTAGAACATCAGGCTCCTCTGCTGGGAGCCTGCTTCTTCCTCTCCCACTCCCCCTGCTTGTGTTCCCTCTCTCGCTGGCTGTCTCTCTCTGTCAAATAAATAAATAAAATCTATAAAAAAAAAAGGAAAAAAGAAAAAATCTCCTACATCGGATTAAATAATTCAGAATCTCTAGGAGTGGGATTTGGGCATCAGGATTTAAAAATTTTATGTAGAAGTGTACCTCGGTGGCTTAGTCAGTTGAGTATCTGACTCTCAGTTTCAGCTCAAGGTCATGATCCCAGGGTCATGAAAGTGAGCCCCACATCGGGCTCCTCAGTCAGCATGGACTCACCTTGGGATTCTTTCCCTCTTCCTCTCCCTCTGCCCCCCCACTCACACGTGCACCCTCTCTCTCAAATAAATAAAATCTTTTAAAAAAATTCTAAGTATAGCTCCTGTTGATAACCACTGAGGACCAAAACAGCAGAGACAGATTGAGTACAAATGCAGGTAGTTAAATCAAGTTGGTGGTTGGAAGATGAGGCAACGCTCTGATAGCTTCTGGTTTCTCAATGAAATATAAAACAACGTCTGAGCAGAGAGGGTGTAGTTAGATTGAAGAGAGGGTTAAGGTATGAAATAATTTTAGGAAATAGGAAGGCAAATCTATATATATATATATATATATATGGATTGCAAGGATTTGCAGAGAGCCCACTTGAGATTTGTGGTGATAAATACAATGTGAGCCTGAGTTAGCACAGCTGTGTTTCTTCTCTAGCCACAGTCATCCGGGTACAGGCGGGGAGTAGGTGGACATCTTTGCGACATCAGAAGCAGCTGCCATCACTTGACTGCTGATTAAAGTTACAAAGTGGAGGCGAGCTGTCTTCGGAGATGTCCTACCTCCATCCTGCTTCCAAAATTAAGGTACCCCAGGCTGACCTAACCCCTACCATCAGCCTCCCCAATGTTGCAAAAGAGGAGCTAATAAACCCAAACGGAATTCTGGTTGGTGGAAAGGTGGAGGGAGAGGAAAGGAGATTTTCACAGTACCTTACTGAGGCACAACTTACATGAAGTACGAATGTGTCAACCTCATGCGTCCTGCTTGATAACTCTGCATATTTTATATACCAATACGCGATCACCACTAGATCAGGACATCACAACACTCCCGCCACCCCACAAAATTCCCCTCCTGCCAACCCTCCTATTCCCAGGATGAGAGGCCCCAACGCTGATTCTGATTTCCAGCCTCAACCCAGACCATGCCCAGGCTCACAAAGGAAGAGGGCCTGACACATTAATTCTTTTGTTCATTCCTTCTTCCATTCGCAAAGAGATAAACAGGTGATACATACTCGTGTGGCACCTGGACATCTGTTGTCGCTCCTTAATGCCAGAGATTGCCTATCTCCTCTTCCTGGGCACCTTCCAGAGCTGAAACCTACTACTCTTCCTGTTGCTAAATCCCAAGTTGATTTTCGGGACGGCAGACAGGAAGCCGTCTGCAAGGACTGACTTCTAATGCCCCTTCCAGCTTTAACAGCTAATCATTCCGGGACCAGCCTCCTCCGTAGTCATAGCCGTGGGGCAGGTGTTTGTCATTGTTGACTCGATGCCTTATGATTGATCTAGGAGCTACAAAGCCTTCAAACTGGACACTGGTGATCATAATCACTGTTGTTGGTACATTTAAAACATTAACTACTTTGCTTTTGAAAAACATTTACAACTACACAAGTGTAGTTCAAAATATGCCCCAAAGATGGCAGTACAGTTATACTTTGCCATCTCCTGTAGCTTCAGATATTTTTAATTCTGCTAAATTAGAAAACATGTTGAGGGGAAAACATCATGAGAGACCGGAAAAACATGGAATTTTTGTTTTTTATGATTCTATAACTGCTCCAGGAACATGTCTGCAAATAAAGAACATCACACTCTGCAAAGTACTTTGAAATACGCACACCACCACCACACACCTGATTTCACTTAATCCTCACAACAAACCCATACGATTATTTTAATTTTATATCATGAGGGTCAAAGATTATGCCTAATTCAAGGTCACTCAGCTAGTAAAAGCAGCAGAACCAGTTTTCCAAAGACCAGAACTCTTTTCCTGCACACCTTTTTAGCAAAAAGCAAATTATCAACAGACCTATAATTTCCTTTAAATATCAGGCATCATTATGACCCAGCAGACACTTGGGGTTAAAGTCATAGAATTTGGAGATGAGGATGTTGGATCAGTAGGGTGACCAACTCACCCTGGTTTGCTTGCAGTGTCAGTACTGAAAGTCCCATTTCCAGGGAACACCTTCACTCCCCAAGCAAATCAGGATAGTTGGTGACGAGCACCCGAATCATCTTGCACACCGGTTAACGGACAGGTGTCCAACAGTTCTCTGAAAACTCTGCCAAGTGGTACCCAGCACACTGTGTGTACTCAACACTAGTGAATGAATATTTATGAACTCTTAATTCAGTGTTTGGGAAAAAAATAGTTTCTGCTGTTTCCTAGATAGGACATGATCTTTGGAGTTCCTCCCGTTGACTCCAGACTCATCAGCTCGGCGCACTTGGACGTCATTTTCAGCTATGGTCCCATCTGATCTCAGCTTAGCCCAGACTTCCTTCAAGTTTTAATCGTCTACTGAGGCAGCTTCTTGCGGGGGCAGCAAAGGACAGGTGCTGAAAGATGGTTGTCAGGAAGAGAGGGACTTTACTAGACTCCAGACTAATACGACGTAAAACCAAGTTGTTTTACGCTTCAGATACTAAAGCACTTTCTCAATGCCGAATGCACAATACACAAATAGCCAGTCTTTCGTTACCCTCGAAACTATGGATTAGTGAAGACGAACATGCAAAGTCAGCATCTCAGGACTTGAAGTGTTCTTTCTTCTCCCTAGTAAATGAAATTCTCAGGCAGGAAGTCCTTCTGTCATTATAGCCCCAAAGAAGGGAGGAGGGGAGTGAGAAAGCCCACTCAGGAAGAAGGTTACAATGCTTTGTAACAAAACAGGAGGAAGTGGCCATCTGGCCCCTGTCAGCTTCTAGGAAATTACGGAGAGGGGGAAAGAAGTAGAGAAAGCAAGACTTGAGATGTTTGCTGTCTGACTTCAGATTTCTGGGCTGAAGTTAGAGAGAAGACAGGCTGAGAGAAAGCTGTAGACATCCCAGAGATGCCCCAGGAGCCCTGTGTCATACAATGCCAGAGGCCACAATTACGTGAGTGGCCCTTTAGCAACTCAAGCCAGGTGCTTTACAGTAAAATTGGAAGGGTTATGGAATTGCATGGTCTTGGGGGGCTGCTCAGTCTTCCTCAGCTCCTGGTGGTATAGAAATTGCTAGTAGCTCCCATGTGACTACTAGCACACAGGAGTTGGTGTTGCTGGCTAGTAAGCTTGCCGGGGTCATGCTACACTGACAGCCACGTCTCCAGGACCAGGGCCCAGCGAGAGAACCAAATAGGACTCACAGCCATATCTTAGGGAAAATATGCAGAATGACCAGCAGCTGAGGGGGGTCTGAGTCCACACGCTACACTATTCCAAGAGAAATTAGACAAGGTCTCCAGCAACTTCAGCAGACCTCAGCAAAAGGAGCCAGCAGGGAGATAAGGGACAAGAAGGATAGAGAACATTCCTTTCACAGAAGTACAAGGGTCCACTTCCCAGATCAGAACCACCCCCCCCCCGCCCCTGGCTCCCCCTGCCATTACCACAAGAACACAGTAAGACCATGACCCCAGAAGCCATCTTTGTCAGGGACAGTATGGAGGGTAAGGAACTGTGAAAGAATAAATATATACTGAAAAGGAAGCAGTTGAAATCAGAATATAATGATAAATGCTTAATTTAAGTTCCCCTGGCCCACACTACCCAGTATAGGAGTAAGGAGGGCAAATGCGCATAAGGAAGATTGGATTAATTGTTAATGAATAACATTTTCTTGCACTTTTGTGAATAGGATGAGTAAATACGCCATTCTGTTGTATTAATTAATACAGTGACGTTTTTAGTGTATTGATAATTCAGCAAACAGCTCTTTTGGTGGATTAATCAATCAGCTAATTGCTCGTCCAGAAATCACAATGTGGCCAACTGGTACACAGCAAATTGTGTTTCTTTAGCAAAATGATCTTTTGATAAATTGCTGTTCAGTGAATTGATCTGTTTCAGCCTACTGGTAAGGAAAGAAAGAGAATCCCCACTCTCGCGATGTTTATTTTGATTTTGTATTGTCTTAGCAACTCAAAGTTTGCACTACTTGGAAACACGTTAAGACACTGAGACTGCTTCCATACCGGCCCCTGCACCCTCACCATTTTGGCATAAACATGAAATCTAATGAACCATGCATGACCAGTCACACATCTGGTGTGAGAGGCTCTCCAAATACAGCTTGAGCCTTTCCAGAATCGTTCCAGGTATAATCAGAGTGCAAAGAGGAAAGGAGCGGAATGGGGTGGGGGAGAAGGAAGGGAAGGTGGCATGATCCAGACAACCCTGAAGCGAGCCGCCCTGGTGCCGTGAACACGGAAGGAAGGAAGAACACAACCCTTTCTCAGCCGAAGCTTGTGTGCCTTGCGCTCACTTTGAGATAATCTTCCCCACCTCAAACCACTTCGTAGCTCCACAGCACACAGAATTCTTTCCTGCGGCTAAACGTTGTTGGTGTGTGGTATTTTTCTAAGGTCTACTTTGTCTAAGTTGGGACTTAGGTGTCCCTGGGAGCATCTGTAGTAAGACATCCTTACAATCAAAAGCTTCCCAATGTCGTATTCCACAGTGTGGAAGGAAAGCTCGGCCTGCCTGATGCGCTCCATTCTAGCTCTCTCGGCTCAACTCAACACAGGCATTGGTGAACTTGGGGTGCTCAAGGTCTCCCAGACACCACATACCCTTTCGGCACTGTCCTGTTCATTCTCCCACACCGTCCACCTCCTGCTCAATGGCTCTTTTTTCAAGGCTCTCTGATTGCAATAACTGCGTGACACCTTCTATCAGTTACCTCAGCCCACACTGATCTCCCCATTTTTTGGAGACCTACAAGCACCGCTTGCTTGTATCACTCATTTTGGCTCTCAAATTCCATACAATTAGTATCTTCCTTCTTTCATGCACATGTCATTCCAAACACCGTAAGCCTCTTCAATGGAGGTGTTGTGTCTCATATGGTCAGAACCTCACTGTGTTATGAGGACATCCACATCCATTCTAATAAGGGCTTATGGAAGTGAATGGAACTTTCAAGTGCAACTTAAACACTTTGCTCTGATTTAGAAATAATTTTGCTTGCTCATATGCTCAAAATAGACACCAGACCAAGTCATTTAGTAGAAAGAATGCTTTCAGAAAAATTTTTGTAATGATGGGGAAAGATGACACTCAGAAATGGTACTGAATTCGTTCTTTGAAAAACAACTTTGGAACATAATATTCTTCTTACAAATTTGTTGAACAAAGCATACAGATCTAATATATATAGATATTTCTGCAGGGGGGAGACAAATGTGGGATCCAAATGAGATGACAGACACAGGAACTGAGTAGTTCACTATTATTAATAGGGAAAACCCTACAAAATGCAAGACAAGAAAAGAAAGTTCTTATCTTCATATCTCAATAGGTCATAATGGGAATATGAGGTATTTTTAGAGTGAATATAATACTGGGATAGAATGAATGAGGCATATGTACTAAGAAACCGGGGTCTGAAAACAAATTAATTTTTAACAAAGGGCTCATACACAGGTCTACTGTGTATGTATTTAAGTATTAAGAATTACATCTACTAAGTATAAAGTCTACTAAAGTCTCCCTAAATAAACTTAAAATTAATTCATCACTGTAGTTTATGCATATCTCAAGAATATATCTATTACTATAAATACAGAAAACAAACTGATGGTTGTCAGAGGGGAGGGTGGTAAGTGGATGGGTGAAATGGGAGCAGGAGAGAGGGAGACTCCGGTTATGGAACGAGTTAGTCATGGGAATAAAAGGCAGAGCATAAGGAATACAGGCATTGAGACCGCAATAGTGGTGTAATGGGACAGACAGAGCTACACTTGTACTGAGCACAGCATAATGTACAAACTTGGAAATCACTAAGTTGTACCCCCCAAACTAACGTAACATGGTGTGTCAGCTGTACGCAAATAGGTATCTCTATAGACATCTATTTGCTGCTGGGCATTAATGTCCATGCTTTACGTCCCACTGCAGTTGGTAGATCTTGGAGGTACTGAATTTTCATTTGGGAACATCATCCAGAAGTGTGGAGAAATTGCAGTTAAAAAGCAAATGAAATAAAGACTTAAGAAAACAAAGAAAGGTTAAAGATTTTGTAAGCATGCTTTGATCCATGGAACTCCTCTGAATATTTCTGGTGTACCTGAAAGTCAAAATGACACCATTTATGTTTAGACATATAGAGATAAATACCAGAAGAAAGAGCCAAAGGAGGTGGAAATAGTACCTCCACCCAGAGGACAACAGAGACGAACAGGATGGGACAAGGACGGTTTGTTTCACTACAAGCTTTGTAATACCAGTTGATTTCTAAAACTCTTCATGTGTCACTTTGAAAAAATTAAAATTAAATTGTAACTCAAGTGCGAGATGCTGAGGAGCTGACTGGAGGTGCTGCAGCCCTGGGTGGAATTTCTCAGCCGGGCGGGGGGGGGGGGGGAAAAAAAAAAAAAAAAAAAAAAAAAAAAAAAAAAAAAAAAAAAAAAAAAAAAAAAAAAAAAAAGGGGGGGGGAACCAACCTAAAATTCTATCAACAAGAGATGAGACCAAAAATAGCNGGGGATGGGACGGCAAAGTGGCCAGGGCGGCAGGGGGTCTGCGTTGGTGGTTAAGTAGAGCCTTTGGGGCTATTTTCCTGAAGTAAGATCACAGCGTCTACAGCGGATCAATCAAAATTTCAGCAGAAGCGTATTTTTAAAGATACAGAGAGTATCACCAGAGTTAAACAGACTTTTCCTCTAAGAGGAACGACAGACAGTGAGGAAGACAGAAGCAAACTGTCACTTCCCATTACAAGCCCATTTGCATCATGCGCATCTACTATTGGGAACATAGAAAAAGAGTAAAAAGGTTTTTTCGCAGTAATCCGTTATGAATAATTTTCCAAATGTAAATGACCATTTCCCGTAAGGAACTGTGCCATTTTCCTATTTGTTTCTCTCATTTTCCCGAGGGCAGTGCTTTTCACATACCAAGGTAATCAGTAGGTGTTGAGTGCACGAACGCCCCTCACTGTATGCATGTGCTGCATATTCTCCATGTGCCCTTCAAGATTGCTCTCCAACTTTATCTAGACTGTTGACTTCCGGTTAGGTCAGACAATGGGAGGCCCTGCCAGGAGGTCTGGTGATGGGAAGAGGAAGAGGGTCAGGCAGTTGCTCCATCGGCTCTTTCCCTCTTCCTTTTTCTCTCTGCCAGGTCCCAGTTTGGCAGTGGCTATGTTCTCCCCACCCAAGTCCACCACTCTTGCTGCAGAGCCTTTTTCCACAGCCTCAGCTCTGGCCAGATTCTAGCAGCCACTCCCTCTCCTTGTCCCTTCACACTCAGGGGAGGTGACAGCTTCCTGCTCTTTTTAGCCCCTGTGTCTTCACCACCTACCCTTAACCCACACCTTTGTAAATAGTCCTTTCTCTCGGCTTCTTCCATTTCTCTTTTGATCCTTCTGCCTGATCCCTTCCCTATCTCCAGCTCAACATTGACAGATGCAAATGTACCCAAAGTACTTAGTCAATCCAATTCACTGAACCTTTAGAGTACAAGGCATTGTACAAGGTACCGTGGGAAATACAAAGATTCAGTCTCGCCCTTGAGGAAGGGGCATACAAGAAAACGTACAAATGATCATATATTTAACATAGGGATCAATTTGATCCTTCAGAGAAGAATAATTGGTAAACTCAGAGAGGGCAGACAACTTTCAAATTTGCTCTTTTCCCACATTGCTGCTAAAGGAGCTCTTCAAGGGAGAGGGGGTATATATCTATATACTGGGTGGGCATATACATTTGCCCGAACCGTTGTCATAACGAAATTAGAAAATTACCTTAGTAAACATGTTTCTGGACCCAGGACTCATTCCAACATCTATCTGATATGCACTTAAGACCCTGGAAGGTTGATGTGGGGCAACGTGATGTATAGCAAAGACCCAGCTCCTTTACTATTTATGAATGCATAATTTTTTTTTGTTAAAAAGCAGAGATTATCCAAGAATTTATAAAGTCAAAGACTTCCCAGGACAGAAGGAAAGAAAATACATTTTGCTGATCCTGTTCCCTTTTGTCTACCCTCCTCAGCTTTGTCATGTGAGCCATAATGTTGTTTTGTTGGGAGAAGAATTGAATTTGTAAACCAGGATTTTTTAAATTTACAGCAGGCAGTATGGCTTACCAGTTAAGGGCAGCTGGGGCATCTGGGTGGCTCACTTGGTCAAGAGTCCAAGTCTTGGTTTTGGTCCAGGTCACAATCTCATGGGTCAGGATTTTATGGTCATGAGATCAAGCCCCATGCTGGGCTGCATGCTCAGCGGGGAGTCTGCTTGAGATTCACCCCCTCTGCCCCTCCCCCACTCATGTATGCACTCTCTCTCTTTCTCTCTCTGTTTCTCTCTCAAACAAACAAATAAATCTTTAAAAAAAATAAGGGCAGACTATTGGGCTCCATCTTGGTTCTGTTACTCCCTTAGACGAGCTATTTAGCATCTCTGTGCTTCAGTTAACTTATCTGGAAAATGAGGATACCAACAGTACTTATTTCTTAGAATCATAATGAAAATGAAATGAGTTGACATGAGCAAAGAGCTTGCACATGGTGCGTTTTACATAAGTATTAACTGTTGTCTTGTATTTTTTGGAGTTTATAAAGTCACTATAAAATCCCTTGTCTGAATTAGACATGGCCTGACACATGGATTGATTTTCTTCATGTGATGAATTCCATATGCCCAGTAAAACTCTTGAAATTTTGCCAGTTAAATGTCTCTATCTTAATTTATATTTCCCAAGATTAGTCTTGATTGGATATAACAGTATAAAAAGGGAGCAAAATTTAACATTAACTTAAGAACTCTTCACATTCTAAGATACAGAAGGTTCAAAAGGAAGAAGAAATCATTGCTGATTGGGAACAGGTCAGGAGACACTTTATTAAGGTGGGTATTTGAGATACAACATGAAAAAATCAGTAGGACTTGGAGGACGGGGAAAGAAAGATACATGTCTTTCCTCTTAGGAAACCATTTTTAGTTACCAGATTGTACTTGTCCTTTGTTAATTCCAGGGTACTCTTTCTAAAAGCACTTAATCTTCCCAAGGACAGCATTAATAGGCTCTGATACTGTCTATTCTGGAAGAAAAAAAAAAAAAAGAGGGAGAGAGAGAGAAAGACAGCCAAATAAAGGTTATGTAACCATGTTTTGTGTTCCACTCTGCCAGAATTTCATTAAAGGCCGAGTTCATAATACCTAGGTACGGATTGGGGTGTGTGTGTGTGTGTGTGTGTGTGAGAGAGGAGAGAGAGAGAGAGAGAGACAGAGAGAGAGAGAGATCCGGATGCTAGCCCTTCTCTCCCTGCTTCTAAGTCACTTTCTTCTAGTCTATTTGGGGGACAGGAGGGTCTGTCTCACACCTGTCCTGAGTCAGGGCCGGGCCACAGCTACTTCTCTCTGCCTGTGTGTCCCCACAGGCCAGCATTCACCCTTCTGCTAGTTGTCCTCAAGACACCTGGCCTATTGCCCCCTTGAGAAGATGTTGCTCCCCATCGTAGGCGTCAGCAAAGGGGACTAGATTTTCACTGCCCCGACTTTATTTCCCTCATCGCCAGCCTACAAGTTTGTTGTGGCAAATTAAATGTACACTGAAGACTGAGGGTTCTAGGAAACTTACTTCACAGCAACACACCTTCTAACTGCCATGTCCTGGGTCTTGAATGTCTTGGCTCCTTCGCTATTGGGAATTTCCTTCCTCCCTGTTTTACTGCCAAGTCTCTCTCCTTCTCCTCCCTGGGTCTCTACCCTTCCAGATGCACCCCAGTGTAAAAATCTTTGTTTATTCTTATGCAGATCGATTTATCTGTTTGTTTCAAGCCCTCTCTGAATGCCTGTCTTCAGGCTCTACTTTCACCCTCAAAGAGCTCATGGAGGCGTTTTCCTAACAAAGACATTAAGAGGACTGGCCTGGCAAACGTTAGCATGTAGATAGATCTCAGAGAGGGAGGAATTGTCATGGAGGAAAACGGTAAGGGGTCAGCCAGGATCCTTACTCCTGCACTGCTGTGCTAGCAGATCGTAGCGAAGCAGGAGACCACCTTCGCTTCGTCAGATCAAATGTTAGATGAGTGTCTTAAGGTTGACGCCTAGAAGGAGAAGTGAGATGGAGATAACCCCGCAAGGGTTTTATGGAGAGGATGCCCTCCGGGAACCTGTAGGAGAATGAGGACAGCAGGATGGGCCCAGGGAAAAGCCAAGGCACTACGGGGGTTCAGTCCAAATCTAGCTCGGCCTGATCCCTCAGGGAACTCTGCAGCAAGAGTAACTGATCCTAATTTGAGACGGGAGTTCCAGGCTGTTGCACCCACATGGCGATCTGACACTGACTGTGCACCACCCGTGAGGGGGAGGTGTCATCTCCCATGCATCTCCCGATGAGGTGGCCCTTCTTGGCATGAGGCAGGTCTCAGAAGGGTGCACCTGTGAGCTGTTACCAGCTGAAACGTAAAGCAACTGGGGGATGGGTGCACCAGCCTGATTGGGGCAGGGGAGGGGAAACACCCGCTACCTAGATTACATAGTAACAGTGTCTACTGCGATCTCCAACACCTCACCGCAGAACTTTCTGTCCTAGGGCCCAGGTCTGGAGCTGACCGAAGCAGCCGCTGGAGAGGGCCAGACTCAGGAGAAGATCAAACACATGAAACTGCATTCTTCCTGTCACTTTCCTTTGCATTTTTTCCCTGCCCTAACTTAATTCAGAATTTCTACCCCCTCCATGTCTTCAGCATATTTCATATTTTAATTTTCTTATGACTCGTCAGACCTAAGCATCCTTAACTCAGGAGTGAGCTGCCGAATTCTGATGGATAAGCTAACTAGACGCATGTGTGAGGCTTACACAGGATCAAGGCATTGCTGGGTTCTCGTTGGTTGGATTATTTGTAGCTTGATCTAAACCTTAGCCAGAGAGGCACCGGTTCACGAAAATTGTATCGCTCTCGCAAAGGAGGTAGATGCTGTATTCCTTTAATATTCCATATAGCAGTTTTTCTAAGCAAATATTTGGCAAAGTCCAATTCATTCGATAACCGTAGATACAGTCACCCAAAACAAAATTCCCTATTAAAAAAAAGAACGGAAAAAAAAGATGTGTACAACTATGTGGTGTAGCATTAGGGCCAAGATTTGTCAGTTACCAAGAACAATCAAACGAATCCTGCCAAGAAAGAAGTTAATTTCAAGGACTCAGAAACGTCACAGACTCTAGACAGGCAGTGACACGGAGGGCAGCAATATCAGAAGCTCTCTATCTCTTGGCGATGGTGTGGTCTCCTGCATTCCTGTCTCTTTCTACAGTCTGGTCCACTTGCAGAATCTCTCAGTCATCTTTAAAATTTTGTGGACTTTTTGTCTGAAATATGCCTCTTACAGAGAAGATATTGTTGAATTTTTTTTTAAGTCTGATCTTCAATTGATTTAACTGTTTGCATTATTTTAATTTGATATATTAGGGCTTGTTTCAGTCCTCTTATTTTATTCTACCATTAACTATCCTCTCTTTTTATTTATTTTTTCTCCTTTGTGGCTTCCATTAGGGAGTTTGAGTGATTTTCCTTCTTCTAATAGTTATATATTATTGTATTTTTTCTTTTGGTGATTGTCCTTTAATACCCACACTCAAGTTTATTTATACTGCTGATTTTTAAAATTTATTAATATCTATAACTTAACCCTAACAAGAAAAGTTATTTAACACACTCTTGTGTCCCTGTAGGACTCGCCATCTAACGTCCCACTTTGATCACGTTGATAAAATCAGTGATTTTAATTTTTGTTTATTATGGATATAAGAGTTTTCATTTTCTTTAGTCCTGGCTTTTAAAAATAAAAAAACATAGACTTTAATAAGCTACTCTACCACCCATACTTCTCCTATCTCTTGCTGTGGAGTCTAGACTTTTCTTTCTCCACAAGTGTTTTCAGTCAGGGTCTGTGTGGTATGCCTTCTGGGATATGTATGCATGAGAATATTTTTATTAAACTTTCAAATTTGATTGAAAATTTGGCTGGGTATAAATTTCTAGTTTTGAAATTTTTTTCTTTCAGTTGTTCATATATATTACTTTATTGCCTTTTTGCATCTCAGTTGCTGATGAGAAATCTGATGTGAGTCTGACTTTTATTCCTTTTTGACGATCTGTTCTTTCTCTTGGAAAGCTTTTATAGATTTTCTTTTTGTCTTTGATATACTTTAAATCTTATCATGTCTAGATGTTTCCTTATTTCTCTTTCTGCATCTAAAATGTTTTATCATTTTTAAAAAAATTTTTTTGGAAATTCATCCCAAATTATTTCTTTGAATATTTCCTCCTCTTTACTTTTATTTTTCTTTCCTTTGGGGGTCTCCCATGCCCTAAATGTTGGCCCTGCCCTTCTAAATTTCTTAGTGTTTCTTTTTCTGCTTTATTTCTTTATAATTTTTTGTTGCTGTCTGGGAGGGTTCTGATTTTTTTCCACTTCACTATCTCATTCCTTAGCTATGTATCTTTGTATCTATCTGATGCTTATTTTAAATTCTCAGGGTTTCTATTCCAATATTTCTAACTCAGATGGTAAATATTGTCCAATTTTTGGTGATTCCTTCAGAAAGTTGAATTTTTTATCCATTCGTTATTTTGGCCTTTGAGCACATGTTCTCCTGGGGTGTCAGCTAATCTCGCTAATAAAGTGTGCCAGTGAACACCCAAAGTCAGGCCCTTGTCTGTGTCAGTCCAGGTGTATTGAGGGAACAGAAGAAAAGATGAGTCCAGGATGGAGAGTCGCAGGCACAACAGGACCACTGGTGGCCCAACACCAACCCTTTACCACGAGACTTCAGGAAGGGTAACGTTGGGAATAGGCTAGGTTGAAGTCATAGCCCACAGGTTGAAGGGTCGGGGAGAGCAATGCTGAAAGAAAGACACTGTCCTGCTTTCCTTAACACCAAACCCCAGCAGGACTTAAAATGCTGCCCTGATTTTTGTTCCTAGCATACCAGTGTCAGAGGTTGTTCCAAGGTAACCCAAAAGAGAAGAAAGAGTAGGACTTAGAAGCTTTATTCAAACCCATCCTCCCTTTGTCACATGCAGCGGCCCTTCACGCCAGACTGAGCACCCAACTCGTCCTACTCTTTTAGGACAAGCTGTAGTCTTCCCGGGGGTTTTTCACTATCATTGTGGGAGGTGCTGTTCCTGGAATCCATACCTTCCTCTTCTACAATTACTGCAGCATTGCTTTTGAGGGTAGCAGCCTACAACAGACGCTTGTCTGCCATCTTGGCGGATGGCAGAAATGGAGACATTTTACGAGCTCTCGATCTAGAGTTCCAGCATTTTGGGCCCAACATAGGGTCGGAAAATTCTGAAGCAGTTTGTACAGCCACTAGAACGTTCCATAGTGCCCACAATCTTGCATCCTCACCAGCAAAGTGTTTAATCATTATATACTTTCCTAATTCAATAGAAAAAAGTACATCTCACTGGTTGATATGCATTTCTCTGTTCACTAATAAAACTGAAAATTTTTCCAATAGGTTTCTTGAGTCCCTGGGTTTCTTCTCATGAGAATTTTACTATTTATGGCATTTGCTATTCTACCTTTTTAAAGCTTAGTGGTTTTGTCTTATTTATTCAGTCTCCTATGATTTATTTTGATTTATGATTTATTATTATTTACTGATTTATTTTGACAGTCAGGATTTTTTAAAGTATATTATAAAAAGACTTTACAGCATGATAAGACTGATAACGGATCTGCTAATACCACAGAAATGGCATTCTTTAAGAGCTGTCTATGAAATAGAGATTGTAGCATTTTTGGTTTTCTATGTCCAAAGTTATTATTTGTATGCACTCAAATCTGACAATATTTTCCTTTATTATTTTATCTATTGTTTCTAAGCCTATAATTATGAGAATAACTCTTCACAATCTTCATAGCTGTTAAATTATATTTTGTTCTGATTTCTAAGGCTTTAGTATTTTATCAGCCAATCCTTTAACCCATCTGAAATGGATTTGGGGCATGAGGAAAAATCGTTTAAAATGCAAAAATTACAAATTGACTTTCTAAATGTACTCTCCTCTTCCTTTTATCCAGCTAAATTATTACTACAGTAGATGGCATAAGACCATGAATCCAGGCATTGCAAAGAAGATAAATACTCTGTTGTCAGAAAAAGATTGCTCAGCCAAAAGAGAATAATGACAGAGAGGAAACTCATAAAATGTTCTTATTGAGAGACTGTTTTGGTCTTATTTTGATGTTCTGATAGCTCGGTTGTTGGGGGAAGGGCTGCCAAAGGAAATGGAAAGAGCTGGCTGACTTTAACTCTTTATCTTAGGCAAAATTGCCTGCCTAACACAAGCACAAGCTCGAACTGCACGGAGTTTCAGGGAAAAGCTGAACCATGACTACACTTTGCTCAGCTGATATCCTTTTCTTTCCTGCATAAACTCAGTACCTATAAGATTCCTGTCTTTTTTTCTCTGTTTACCTTTGATTCCAATACCAATGAATGTATAATACATACATTTATATTCTTTGACGACCGGGTCGTTTACAGATTTATACTCAGCTCTTTTCACTTTACAGAGAACTGTCCGTCACCCCTCATTCTGATCTTTGGTTTCAGTCAGTCTTTAAAGGAAACCAAAGAAAAGTCCTGTGGTCACTTTTTACCAATTGTCCGGATAAATAAGATACGCATGACAGAAATGTTCTCAGTACCCTTCCTGTGTGCTTTCTCCCTGAGGAAATAATTTGCTTTATTGAATTTATACAGTTCTTACCTTCAACCTGGTGGAAGGTATTTATCAAGCTGCTTGCAGAATTCACGCCTGGATAATTCCGCTGCTTGAACGCAATGATTGTCAAATTACTTGAACTAAACCGGTTTCCTTCTTTATACCTTAATGTTTTCATTTGCAATGGCATGTAGCTCCTATCTGTTTGAGGACTCAGTTATTCAAAATATATTTGTATGAACGTTTGTGGATCATAGTTGAATGGGATTTCATAATTGCAAAGGAGAGGTTAGAAAAGGAACAATAGAGAAAGAAAACTTAGTTATTTTTAACCTATCCACCATAAAGGCAGCAGCGGCTGCCATTCTGAAAGTGATACTATCTGGCTTGCTTTACACAGAGTTTTTACTGCTGTTGGTGTTTGTTGTTATTGTTAATACCAGGGCGTCTAACATATATAATTATCCCGTAAATAAATGAATTAATGAAATCCTGCAATTCAAATTCTCTACTCCAAAATCAACTGAAGACTACATGGCAGCCTAAAATCAACCATTTACAGTGACTAATTTGAAGAAAGTACATTAAATCGTTACACAGAGAGGGCCATGCCTCATTGGAAAAATTTTAATACTATTTTACGACTTTAAAAGCTAATCCCATGAGAAAATTAATTAAGAACAGCTCTGTGGCGCTTTATTTTGGCCTGTTTTCTTATTCTATTAGAAACAGCTGATTAATATTCCTATTAGATCTGTGTAATTCAGATTAAATGAAAAAAACCCCACACTTTCCTATTTCGAGTTCATTCTATCATATTATGAGATCTGGTTCCTGCTGGCCTTTATTACTCAATATTACAATACTTCCCTTGGGTGGGTTTTACCCATTAGAAGCCCCCATATTAGGGAGCTAGGTTCCCAAAATGGAGTTCGCTTATTAGATTAGTTGTCGTGTTCCTACCCCCAGGCCACCCTGAGGGGATAGGTTCCCTGTGGGCAAATTGTCAAGCAGGTGAGGGGCGAAGGGAGGATGGGAAGACCAGGGGCACCCGGGGGGAGCAGGACACTGGGCATCTGCCTGGGTGTTGTGGGGAGAGAAGGAAAAATTAAAAAGGAAACAGGGGAAGCCCAAAAGGAAAACGACAAACTTAATTGCAGCCTTAATGTTCTATCAACCAATCAGGCAGTCAACCAACATTTATTGAGTGCCTGCTGTATGTGGGCACTCTGCCAGGTTCCACGCAGCTATGTCAGTGTCAAAGACACAGCTTCTTCCTGTCTTTCAGGAGCTTAGAATCCAGAAGAGGAGACGATAGGAAGATCTAATGTTGACAACAGAAGATAGGAGGAGATAAAGGTCATGGGTTCATTATTCTTGAATTCCTCTGCTCCCAGTTTCTCTTAAATCTACTCTAAAAGGGCTCTTATCCCACCACTCCTTCAAAACTGCTTTCATAAAGGTCACCAGTGACCAAAAGCCAAACCTAATTGCCAGTTCTCAGCTTAATCTGACCTAGCAGCAGCATTTGTCAGAATTCAACATTCCCCCTGAAATATTGTCATCCCTTGGCTCGCAGGACAACACCCTCTCTCCATTTTCATCCTCCCTGTCCGGTCTCTGTTGATATCCTTTGTTGCTTCATCTTCTTCCCTTAGTTTTCTTTATGTTGGCGTGTCCCAGATTTGGCTGTTGATTCTCTTCTCCTTACCGTCTACACTCACCCCCTCAAGGATCTCATCTGGGCTTATGATTCTGCATACAGCTTTCTTGCTGACAACTCCTAAGTGTATATCTCCAACCTAGACCCCTTTTCTAAACTTGAGATTCATATACCAAATGGGTCCTTGACACTCCCACTTGGATGTCTAATAAACACCTTATATACAACTTGTCCAAACCCGAACTCCTGATCTCCTCATGACCCCGAAACCTACTTAAACCACAATTTTCCCCTTCTCAGGTAATGGCAACTCTAGGCTTCCATTTGTTCAGGCTACAACCTTGGAAATTCATCTATGTCTCCCCTTGTTCTGTCACATCCTTTACACAACCTTTCAGGAAATCATGTCAGCTGTAGATTAAAAAAAAAATTATTGTGTCAGATCATGTTCGAAACCCTGCAATGACTTTCCTTTTCACTTGGCATGAAAGCCAAAGCCCTTACAAATGGCCGAAGGGACCCCCAGGGATGTTAGCTCCTTTCCTACTCCTTGCTCACTATGCTCTAGACACAGGGCCTCCCGCTTCTTCCCAACACGCCAGGAATCCTCAGGGCCTTTACACTGGCCGCACCTCGGCCTGGAACATTCTTTCCCCTAGATGTCTGTCTGACTAACTATCCATGCCACCATTGCAATGGGACCTAACCTGACCACCGTGTTTAATACCGCAAATCGTGACTCCCATTTTTTTCATACTTTTTCATTATTACGTAATATTTAAAATTTTATTTTTCATTTTTCCATAGCACTTGCCACTCTCTAACATACTATCTAATTTACATATTCATTATGTTTATTGTCTGTCTCTCTGCTAGAATCTGAGCTCACGAGGGAAGGGATCTTCCTCTTCTTTATTCACTGATACACGTCAAGCACCTAACACATTGTCTAGCATGTTGTATGTGCTAATAAAATTTGCTGAATTGAAACTGAATTCATTCAACATCCGTTCAGCAGATACATACTATGGACTATGTGCCAGGCACTGTGCTAGAGGCTTGATACTCAGCTGCGGATACGGTAGATTTGTCCTTGTGTTCCTGGAACTCACAGAGCAGCAGGGATCATAGACTCGGAGCAAGTAATTGCAATGTGATGATTGATGCGACAGAGAAGCAGAGAGCATTAGGGGAACACACTGGAAATCTCACTGAGGCTTAGGAAGCAGAAAAAGCCTCCCTAAGGAAAAGACTCAAGTTCGAACTTGAAGAAAATATGAGTAGGAACTAGTTAGCTAGTGGGAAGGCTGAGGAGCGAATTCTAGACTGAGAAAACAGGTTGTGATGGTATCAATAAAGGCAGGTCCAGAAGGAACAGTTCGCTTGTGGCTGGGGTGATGGGAGAAGGCAGCAGGATGGAGATCACATTTAAAAGTAAATTGAACTAACCAGGCAAGATGGTAAGGATTGATAAGAGAATGGAAGAAAGCTTGTGCCAGATGGAGGGGCCAGTTGAAGCTTAAAATGAAGAGGCAGGAAAATGGAGCATTTTTATGATTCAGTTTGCCTGGAGCATAGCATTGTGTTCTGTTTTTTTTTGTTTTGTTTCGTTTTTTTAAGATTTTATTTATTTATTTGAGAGAGAGAGCATGAGCAGCAGGGGGGAGCGGCAGAGGGAAAGAGAGAAGCTGAGCAGGAAGCCCCATGCGGGACTCAATCCCAGGACCCGGGGATCATGACCTGAGCCAAAGCAGACACTTAACCGACCAAGCCTGCCAGGCGCCCCGCCCCTCCAAATATTCATTCTAAGACATTCCAGAGAAGTTTCCTATGGGCCTTGGAGCATCCTGCTTTTAACTCATGTCTGTCTCTGCTCTTACTCATGCATTGTTCACATGACTTTTCCTAATGGACAAAGTTTTCCTCATCCTCACGTTTTGCAGTGAGGGGGGTACCTCGCCAGCGCATTAGATGAATTGAAGGGAAACCAGCCTGGAATAGGAAGGCTGGCTAGGGATCCAGGGGTCCAGGCCCTAGGTTGTACTAGGATGCTGACAGTGAGACAGACAGGGAATGGGAAGGACAGAGGTGGGGGTGGGAGGCTAAGAAAGGAATGGGAAATTAAGTCAATTATATTTGATTCAAATCGTCCTCTTTGTACTAATATTTTTAAAAGTTACAGAGGAATAATTGAAGTCAGTGGGAGAGGGGTGATTCACAAAGCATCACAACATAGAAAATTACATGGAAATTGTTATCTGTTACACTAATTCATTGACAAGCTAACCACAAGTTTACCATTTATATTGTTTTCTAATGTAACTTTGAATATTTCACTTATTTCTGTCCCTAAATTACATATTATATAGCAGTTAGACTATTAGGTCACAGAGCAGAAGGCTGAGCTATCAATACTGCATTTTGGAAATGCTAGCAATCACTCCAGACAGGTAGGTTCAGACCGCACACGTGCACACACGCACACGCACGAGTTACCTGAATAACCCAAATGCTGTATTCAAAATGATTTCTGATCCTGGTAGTATTCAGTGATTTTGCCATCCTTGGCTTTTCTTTGAATATGCAGGCAAGGGATTAACAAATAAATGAGACAAAATTTTAAAAACCGAAACACCTCAATAATGAGTGTCTCCTACACAGTTCAACATTTCTGTTTCAGATAAGGAATATGATTTCTTGACTTCCATTAGTGGTCCCAGAGATATTTAGAGACGACGTGTTGTGTACTAAATTCCTTTCCTGTTTCTTCCCTCTGCCTTCAGGGATATAGCACAATCACGTAACTATCTAAACAGCTATCCTACTGAGTTAATAATAGTACACTTGCTTTTTCATTCTGGAAGTTTCCTCTTTCACTGGCACCTATCTCAATTACAAAGTAAACCAAATTGAGAAGTTTTTGACAGAGAAATACGATATCCAAAATTTTAGAAAACAGAACATTTGCCTAATTTTAAACACAATGGCTTGAAGTCACTGGTTTTAAAGAACATATATACAAATCCTTTTGTGCTCAAAACTTTACCAAGGGCCCCAAGAACTTTTCCGCAGTTATACTGCAGGCCCTGGGGACTGAATGTTCTTAAACAGAGCATCCGCCAATACAAATACCTGTGGGGACTGGGCTTCAGTCAGTCTCAGCGGGATTTGGAAACAATACTGACAGAAGCAGACACCCTTTGGGATGTTTGCTCTATCCCCACTGTCCCCAGGTGCATCAGTCAACTTGCGCTGCAGCAATAATACTCCCCAAAACTCTTGAGGCTTACAACAACAAACCTCTCTTTCTCCCTCTCCCGTCTCATTCCGACTGACTGGGGCTCCGCTGGGTTAGGCCTGGCTCTGGTTGCACTCTGTGTCATGTTGTCTCTCATTCTCTGGGTTTCCTTCTGCCAGAGAGGAGGACAGAAGGTATGTGGGAACACACACGCCTCTGGAAGCTTCTGTTCAGAACTGGCACAGCGTTTTGTCCCCCCAAGTCCCATTGGTCAGAGCCCAAATTCAGGGAGGTGGTGACATGTCTGCCCCCACAGTGAAGCATGACAAGGCGGGGAAAGGAGGGCAAATTGTGGAAAACAGTACCATCCACCCTTCCATTTCTCTACAAGTCAACGTCCTGTCTCCCCCAGGCAGAAATGTTTATCCATGTGGTCAGAACATTAAACCCAATCAAAAAAATTGTTATAATAATGGTGCCGTCTCACTCACTATTTGAAAACATAGACAGTAAAGCCAAGCTACTTTGCCATGTGTGGTAGGCAGCCTGGAAAATGGCCCCCGGCAATGCCCGCCTCCAGGCATTTTCCCCTGTGTGATTCCCTCTCCTTGAGTGCTGCCTGGACCGCACAGCTCTGTCCGGGAAAACTACACCCTCAGTACTTCTGAAGCCTGTGTGGATGTGTGGGGTTTCCACGAGTCACGCAGTTCTCTCCAACACCAGCTGGGTGTCCTAGCGCTCAATAAATTCTGACACTATCTGCTTGCAGTTAGCATCAGATTTCTCAAGTTTAGAGCTCAAACCCTTAGCTGCCCCGCTTCAGATCCACCCCCAAGTCCCAGATGTCATCTATGCTTCTGACCAATTGGCTCTAAAGTGGGGTTCCTACAACCCCTCCTTGGGTTCAATAATTTACTACAATGGCTTACAGAACTCAGGGAAACAACTCCTTAAATTGGTTTATTATAAAGGATATAATGGAAGGCACAGGTGAAGAGATACACAGGGTGAGGTGTGTAGGAAGAAGCTCGGAGCTTCCAGGCACCTCTCAGCGCCCACCCCCTTGCACCCTCATGGGTTCACCAACTTGGAAGCTCTTTGACTCCATACTTGAGGGATTTTAATGGAGACTTCATCATCTAGATGTAATTGATCATTAACTCAGGGACAGTTTCTCTCCTCTTCCCAGAGGATGGAGGGTGGGGTGGAAAGTTCCAAGCTTCTAATCATGGGTTGGTCTTTCTGAGGACCAGCCCCCATCCTGACTACCCAGTAGTCCACCAAGAGTCACCCTCTTTAGAACAAAAGATATTCCTATCACGTAGGAAATTCCACGAGGTTTAGGAGCTCTGTGCCGGGAACTGGGGGCAGACACCTAACACACATATTTTCTATTATTTCACCAACTCCCTTCTAATACATGAAAAAAGGCAGAAGTGATGGGTTGTACTTCTGAGATGAGGTTATAAAAAGACTGTTACTTTTCCCTCTGTCTGTCTGTCTCTCTCAGAGTTCTCATTCTCAGAAAGCCAGTTGTAAGAAGCTGATGGGACAAAAAACTAATACGTTCATCTAACAGCCAGTGAAGCGTGCCAACAGGCACATGGGTGAGCTTGGAAGCCCAGGAGAGCCTTGAGATGACTGTAGCCCTGACCAAGACCTTGAGGGTGAAGGTGCATGAGTCCTGGGGCTGAGGCGCCCAGCTAAGCCGCACCCAGATTCTGACCGCAGAAACTGAGATAATTTGTTGCCTTAAGGTGCCAAGCTTTGAGATAATTTGTTATGCAATAATAGATACCTTAATACACCATATGAAAATAGGAATAATTAAATTGGCTGGACTTCCTGCTAATGTTTTGCCTTACTGAGATAAATGTTATTATTAAAAAGTGATACTTGAATCTAAGAAAAAAAGAACACGAAGTATCTAAGTCATTACACCTAAATTAAATTACTAAGAATGACAATATTCTACTGCCCAGTTGGACATACCTGTAATAAGTTTTGTTTTATAATAACATAATGAGGTAATAGTAGCCATTTTGTAAGGGTAAGAGAACAATGATAATTTTTTTAAAGATTTTTTTTTCGAGAGAGAGAAAGCGAGAGAGAGAGTAAGACCATACACAGCTTCAGATAAAAGTGTTTTCAAGGGTAAACAGTTCCAAATATATGGGAACAGGGTGCATGAGAGAGCCTATGGATGCTGCTCTAGTCAGGATGATCTCATTCTAGAAACTTCTATAGCTTTAAACACACTGTGCAAGCATTGGCTCTAAAAAAATGCCAGGGGGTATCTGGGTGGCTCAGTCGGTTAAGTGTCCGACTCTTGATTTCAGCTCAGGTCATGATCTCAGGGTCCTGAGATAGAGGCTGGCATGGGGCTCTGCACTCAGCATGGAGTCTACTTGTCCCTCTCCCTCTGCTCCTCCCCCCTACCACGTGCTCTCTCTCTCCCAAATTAATTAATTAAATATTTTAAAATAATTAAATTAAAATTAAAGTTAAAAAGATAAGGCTCAGTGTAAAGAGAACAGCCCAGTCTGGCCAAAGACCAGATTTTCTATGGATCTCTATATTACTTCGAGTCCAGTCATTTGCATAACTAGAAGGCTAATCCTTTTTCACTTTTCTTTTTTATTCGCTTATTTTCCCCCTTCTTATCTTGGGCTGCAGGGTGTCCTGATATATTGTTAATGTTTGATAAATGCTTGTTAAATGAATAAAGGAAGGAAGGAAGGAACTGAAATTCAGACATTGATCACATAAACGGATGTGGCATCCTACACAGTCTCATTCTTGCTCTTTAGAAACAGAGTCTTCAGGTTCCCTGAATCATGTAGACTGGAAAAATTGAACTACGAATATAAGACTCTTTTCTAAATAACATGTGACATTTCCCTACGTACCTGAGGTCGTAGTGCGTTCACTTTCTGTTCTGAAGATCACGTGCACACTATCAAGTCCATTAAGTGACCTCCTCTGTTCATATTCCCTCCCTGACTCACGCTATTGGCATGTTATTGGCTTTTACCTATTGGCAATTTCTTGTAAAAGTCATTCTGTAAGACACTTAGTTTTCTTTGAAAAAAATTAATAATGTTCTCAGCAATCAGAAGAGCAGTAAAAGCAACGAAGGACGTAACTCCCATATCAGGTTTGTAAGTTAAATATGCAACAACAGAGTCTTAAATCACATATAATATTGTTATCATCAATCAGCTTTTGGAAGAGCCAGAAAGGGCGGTAGGAGGGGGGCTGTCATGTTAGGTGATTTGTGAGGTCCTTTATGGCCTGCTCCCTTTTACAAAGTTACTTTCCATTTCCTGCACTACCAATGTCAGCGAGATTCCGTGCCAGGGAAAGAGTTCCCTTTCTCTTACCCACATTCACCTTGCAGACTCCTGCTCCTTTTCTAAGTCCAACCTAGGACTCAGGCACTCTTAGCCACGTTCCACGCTCCAGGGAGAGCTAGAAAACTCGACGCCCAACCCCCAGGGGTACACATGTCTATTGGAGCACTGCAGGTTTGCCGACATGGCTTTCCCCTCACAAGATCAGGAACTCCTTAAGGATAAAAGCTCCATCTTATTCAGCTTTGTGTTAAGTGTGGTGTTCAACATGAGGATGTTAAATGAATGATCCAGAAACATTCTCAATATTGTTAGAGGTTCAAAATCTTCCACCAAATATCCTCATTGAGGGAGGATCCTTTTTATATCAGTAGCCAAATAAGGGGGGAAATGTCATCATCAAAGCATTTTTTTAAAATGTTTAATGGCTGTATGGTGACAGACGGTGACTATACTTATTGCAGTGAGCACAATGTAAGGTATGGAATTAGCAAATCACTATGTTGTGAGCCTGAAACTAATATAGCATTGTATGTCAACTAGACTTCAATAATAAAAAAAAAAAAAGAAAATTTTATGTTTAATGGCTGGGAAGCCCCTTCTAACTGACCACATCATTCTGGTAGAAGTGAAAGCAAAGTGTGTGGCTTGGTAAAGGAGGCCTAAGGGAGGCCTATTTCCCCCAGTTCTGTCATCTTTGCTGTTTTATCCTCTTTCCCCACAAAGCCAGAGTTGGGACATCACCACAACAGTGAGAAGGAAAGTCGTTTCAAGGCACTCCCCAACATGTGCCCCTTCCCCGGCTACCTGGTCCGTGAGTAGAGCCTCAGTGAGAGCCAGGATGCCAGCGGCAGGAGAGAACACAGAAAGAACAGCCAGGCTCCATCCCCACTTCTCACAGGGGACAAAGGCCTTGACCCACTTAACTGCCAGGAACATGGATCCAGAAAACAGAACACAAAGATTATGTGTCACTCCTACGCACCAATCTTTGATATAAGGTAACCTTACCCACCAATAACAAATGGCCCCAGTAAATGTCAAACTTGATCAATCAGGTTACGAACTTTCTCCCACAGGCAAGAATCAACAAGGGGAATAAGAGGTTTAAAAAAAAGGGCTGCCAGTGTTTATTCCCAAATCCCCCCAGATGGTATGGCAGTGTCATCCTTCAGGAAGTAAAGTATCCTGGGACAGTGGGGAGTGTAGCAGGCAAGCTGGTGGCGGAGGAACAGGGCAACACCCTAGAGAGATGAAGGAGAAGGAAGCAGGAAAGCGCAGGAAAAGGTTTTGCACCACAATTCTGATCTGACACCTTTGACAAGCAAAAGGGGAATGAGTCAGGATTGTTAGGAATGCTCTCAGACTGCAGTGTGGATAGATCCAACAGTCTCAAGCAAACCAGCAAGAGCTTCGAAGCAAAGATCACTGTGATGGTTAATTTTAAGGGTCAATTTAGTACAGCACAGTACCCAGATATTTGGCCAAGCATGACTACAAATATCCTATGAAGTTGTTTTTTAGATGAGATTAACATTCAAATCAGCAGACTCTGAGTAAAACAGATTATCCTCTATAAGGTGGGTGGGCCTCGTTCAATCAGTTGAAGATCTTAATAAGAAAAAACTGATCTCCCCAGAAGAAGAAGGCGTTCTTCAACAAGATGCCCTTAGACTTGAAATTTTTTTTGGTATGCATATGTGAAATAATAGAAAATGCATATATATTGGTTCCTGCCTGTAATTCCTGGCACTGAGCTCCTAAAATCCTTGTAATTTCCTAAGTGATAAGAACACAAAGTGCATCTTTTGTTCTAACATTTGGTCTGCAGGCACCTTGAACTCGGACTTCTAACCTACTCTGAAGAGAACACATTTCTGTGTGTTAAGATGCCCACTTCATGGTAATTTGTTACAGCAGCTACAAGAAACTGATACAGCTCTCCATTATTTCCCCCAAACTGAGAGAACAGTGAGTACTTTGGTTGGGGAACCTGATTGGCCTTGCATCGAGATGACGCATTATAGAAGGAGAAAGAGCCATTATCTCTTAAAAAGCAAAGAAAACGAGAGGTTTCCATCTGCCTATTCTTAAAATTGTAAGAGTAATCATTTCTATCCTCAGTACCTATAGTTTTTAGTGGTAAGCAAAATATGCATTGAGGTTATCATTTCACATGAAATTCCTGTGGTTTTGTCCTTTAAAAATGTATAAGAATTCCTCTTCTTTTAGTATCCTTTTGTCATTTATTTACTGTGATCCTTCTGCTCTCCAAATTAATGTTTCCAAGGATTAAAAAAAAGTCCTTGTTGTTGATTTTCTGGTTTTATTTGTAGGATGAGAGAGAAGGCTTTTCTAAACTTGATTTAATCATATATTTATAAGAGGCGGATTTTTTTCAAACCATGTTTTGCAGCTTGCATTCAAGATTTCATTTCTTATTACATTTTTATATGCATGGCTTCTTCCTACAGTGCATTTTCTATAGTTATTTAAAGCCACAGTTTATTAAATCAAGAATTTAAAAGTGCCAGAACCTTTTATTTGCAGTGTTTGTGTGTAACCAATAGCATTCTTTATAGAAGTTACTTTTCGTGGTTTTCTGTTTGTCGAGTCTTTTGTTTGTTTGCTTTGAGCCTTAATTTCTTTGGAGATTATTTCTATGAGAGTAACTTCCACAAAAAATGGAGCATTTACAGAGAATGGTTCTCACTGTTGTGACTGTGCACCTTATTTCTCAGATTTTTATACATTTCGCATATTACGAAGTTCAAATTAGATAGTTTTATTATCTACATTATTTATTGCTACCAAGTTGACTCTTCTCTGTAGCCTCTTTACTGTTTTACTTTTCATCGCCAATATAAAAAGTATATTAAAATTTTTTAGACACATATATAGACCTTCCCAATTTATTTCATTAGAAAAGCAGTGTTCTCAGTGGGTGTTATACACAACTAATGAATCGTTGAACGCTGCATCAAAAACTAATAATGTATTATATGCTGGCTAACTGAACATAATTAAAAAAAAAAAGAAATAAGGGGCACCTGGGTGGCTCAGTCGTTAAGCGTCTGCCTTCGGCTCAGGGTGTGATCCCAGAGTCCTGGGATTGAGCCCCACACCGGGTTCCTCCACTAGGAGCCTGCTTCTCCCTCTCCCACTCCCCCTGCTTGTGTTCCCTCTCTCACTGGCTGTCTCTCTCTGTCAAATAAATAAATAAAATCTTAAAAAAAAAAGAAAGAAAGAAAGTAATACTGTTTTTAAAAAGAAAAGAAAAGCAGTGTTCTCTTTTCTTCCATAGTTTCTTTTTTGATGTAAGTCTTTTTTTTCTTTTTTTGCAGCTTTATTGGGATATACGCCATATACCATACAATTCACCCACTTAAAGTGTATATGTCAGTGGGTTTTGATGGTGTTTTTCATCCGTGATTAATTCCTCATATAGGACTCCCCATGACACACAGTGGTTTCTAGGGAAAGCACATGGAGGAATAGAGAAGAAGCTAAAGAAGTTACAACCTAGGAGCGCCTGGGTGGCTCAGCCATTAAAGTGTCTGCCTTCAGCTCAAGTCATGACCCCAGGGTCCTGGGATCGAGCCCCATATAGTGCTCCCTGCTCAGCGGGAAGCCTGGCTTCTCCCTCTCACACTCCTCTTGTTGTGCTCCCTCTCTCACTGTCTCTCTTTGTCAAATAAATAAAGTCTTTAAAAAAAAAAAAGTTACAACCTAGGGTCTGCACGGGGCGACTGGCTAGAAGAGAGGGGGAAACTCTCCCTCAGGTCACACAATACTCACTGTAGCACAGTGACCTGGGAGACTGGCACAGGCTGACGCGAGACCCCCGCCCCCCTCAAGGCCTAGAAGAAAGGTAGGTCTAAAACAGGATCACTACGTGACAATTTGTGCACTGAATGGTGGGATATGTAGCCTCCCTCACCCAATCCACTCCCCCAAATGCTAGCAGCCAGAATAATGCGCGCGCGCGCGCACACACACACACACACACACACACACACACACAGGAAATTAGCAGATTCTTTTCTGGAAAAAAAAATGAATGCCCCAGAAAAAAAGAAAAAGACTTTCACAAATGACATTTAGTGGTTTCCAAATACAAATCTGGCAAGCCGACACTTTGACTCAGATTCTTAGAACTTAACATCTCAATATGAACAGAGTCAAAGATCACCAGACATTTAAGGAATGTTCTTTATGAGACAGACCAACCATCACACATGTGCACAAGCATACAAATACACACACATGCACACACACACACACACACACACACACAGACACTCCTGATGCTTGGAGAAAATGGAATACACACCTACAAGGAGGGACAAAAGAATTTAAAGGAGAACAAAACGTGTACAAGAAAGGAAGCACAATCATACTAGATGACATGCCTCAGTAATGAATAGTTATAATGATTATTTTTAATTGTAATATAATTATATATAATATCATCATAACAATGTAAAGGCAGACTAAATAAGGTGATGTAACTATATTGGGAGGGGCAGGAGGA
Source organism: Ailuropoda melanoleuca (assembly GCF_002007445.2). Lineage (NCBI taxonomy): Eukaryota > Metazoa > Chordata > Mammalia > Carnivora > Ursidae > Ailuropoda > Ailuropoda melanoleuca. Next base: position 43,429,872 of record NC_048220.1, read on the forward strand.
ATGAAGACTCTATTTTCAAAAAGCTAACTCTGAGGCACCTGGGTGGCTCAGTGGGTTAAGCGTTTGTCTATGGCTTGGGTCTGGGTCATGATTCCAGGGTCCTGGGATGGAGCCCCGATCAGCAGGGACCCTACTTCTCCCTCTCCTTCTGCCCCTCCCATCTCCTCATGCTGTGTCTCTTTCTCATTTTCTCTCAAATAAATAAATAAAATCCTTTTTAAAAAATTTAAAAATAGGGGCGCCTGGGTGGCACAGCGGTTAAGCGTCTGCCTTCAGCTCAGGGCGTGATCCCGGCATTATGGGATCGAGCCCCACATCAGGCTCGTCCACTATGAGCCTGCTTCTTCCTCTCCCATTCCCCCTGCTTGTGTTCCCTCTCTCGCTGGCTGTCTCTATCTGTCAAATAAATAAATAAAATCTTTAAAAAAAAATTTTAAAAATAAAATAAAAAGCTAAATCAACTACACTATAAAGTAAATCATAGATGATGTCTAAAATGGATAAATCAATAAGTTGCAAATGAATTATTTTAAAATATGGAGAAAGGCATCCGTAAGTATCACACTTAACAGCTAAGTCCACGGAAAGGGACTGCATCGGGGAAATGGATTGCATTAGCCCTGGGGTGCGGGCAGATGGGAAGGAATTGGTTAAAAGACTCCTGCTTACATTATAAGCCTTTTTTAGAACTATTTGAATTTTTATTTTTTATTTTAACTATCCAAATGTATGACTTTAATAAAGAATGCAAATTAATTAAAAGAAAAAAAAATCCAGATACAGTACCTTTGTGGGCCATGCTTGGTTTGTGTTCTGAATTACAGTTTGTAGAGGAAGAGAAGCAGGGACTTTTGTACTCTGCCTGCTGTGTAAACTGACCAAGCCTTCTAATATTTTTAAGTCAACTGGGTATACATTCTTACATGATCCTTCAGAGGGAAAATTTTTAGTAATTTCTTGAGAAAATAAACCTTGAAGTTTAAAAAAGAAAGCAGGCAATCATTTCCACTGCAAAGAAGAAATAAAAATTTCAAGAGGTAGTAATAGTATTTAATTTTCTCAGACATATGTCTATGGCCTTGACCGCCTAGAGGATGTGAGAACTGACCCTGTCCCTCCTAGTCCCTCAACCCCTCCCACCTGTCTCGCCTTCCTTCCCTCCCCTCCCTTTCTCCTCTCCTGTCCCCTTCTCCCCTGCTGCCACTTTTACCAGCATTGACCATAACATAAAAGATTTTTCTTTTTAGGTATACCTCATTGAATAAATAAGTGACAGGTGAAACGGTAAAAGATTTCTCTGTTCAACCAAAAATTATTAATTTTTCTTAACTTTTTTAGAGATTTTATTTATTCATTTGAGAAAGAGAGAGAGCACGAGTGAGGGAGAGAAGAAGGGGCAGAAGGAGAAGCTGTATGTATGCTTTTTTACTTGGTTGAGAATGTTGAGTTGGGTGGGAGTGTCATCAATACCCAATAATAAGAGAAGATTTGACATCCCTGATTTAAAAGAAGGAAAATGCACAGGCGTATTTTCCAACAGGCTACGGCTGATGCATACATAGTTTAAGGGTTTCAGTGGACAGACAGACACATGGACTCTGAATTCACTGGTCTCCTCCAAAGTGCTGTGCGTCCGGATTTGAACCTGATCACTGCAGATAGGATGTCTGTCCCTGCCCCCCCATCATCCTTCTGAAAGGAAGAGAACCTTCAGATCTCTGCCCCTGGCTTTCCAAAACTGTCTGTGGCCTTACATCATCTGATTGATGACTTGGTCTTTGTTCCACCTCGCCGAGAAAATGATTTTCTAACGACTTGAAATGTTGGTATTTCACGACAGCAATTCTTGAGAAATATCTATGACCATTTTATCTGGGATGTTTTAGGCTTTTTGAGTGGCAAGCTACAGGCTTTTCTTCATGTTTGACAGAATTAAATAATTTCCATACTGGAAAGAGAATGACTGATGGAGAAATGTTATATTAATATACATTTAAAACATATCTTCTTACATTTCAACTATCTCCAGCTGACATTTTCTTTTTGTTTTTCTCTTGCTCTCAATCCCTCTCTTCATCCCTGATAATTCTGGGATCTACAGAATCATTAGAATTTCCTTCTTCCCTTGCCCCCCTCTTGCTCCTGCTCCACGTTTGGGGCCAGCATGAACTCAGTCTTGCTTCTGCCCTTACTCTGAGCTTGTAGTGACAGGCACTTGCTTATACTTTCAGGTGAGCCTGTATGTCATTGAGCCACCAGGACTGTGCCTTCTTCCTTGTGGGCCTCGTGTACCCCTTTTCAGAGCAGATAGCTACAGAAGAACTATGGCAACTCTAGTAATCAAGGAGGTGGCTGTTGCTAGGCAACGGGAGGCAAGCAGGATGCCTGGCGCTTGGGTCTTGGCAGTGTACTTAGGGAGACCTGCCAATCATTGCTTGTCCTCAGGAGACCACTCGAAGGTGCGGGTGTCGGGTGGGCCCCAAATGTGGAGATCCAGCGCCTGCATCTGGGCTCCTCACAGGAGCCCTAATGTGCAGCACATCACCATTCCCTTCCCTGGCGCCTCGTTCGGATAACGGAGCCCTTGTCCACAGTAAGCATCTCTTCCCTCCAGTAGGTTCTCCTTTCCCCTCCTGATACATTTTATTTCCGAGAACCAGGCTTCTCATGTCCTCAGTTGAAGATCCTGTATCATTCTCAATGCCTTGCTTAGAGTCCCGAGCTGAACCCCACCCTGTGACAGATACCTCAATAATGACAACGGTACCTTCCAGCTGTATTGCCTGCCCTCGTTGCACCACCACGGAGCCCCCACCTGCTGGGGGCTTCTTACATTTTCGCTGGCCTGTGACTGACGGTGAAATTTCCCAGCTCCTTCCTGGCCCCACCCAGTTTCTGCCCTGCCAGACTAGAAGGTCTAATACGAGGTCCCAGCCCTCATTCTTCCTCCCAAATGCAATCCTTTCCCCACATATACCCCAAGTTCCAATGTCCTTGCCTCTCTGATAAATCCTAAGGCATGATGTTACTATCTACTTATGCCCTGTTTTGATGTTCTTATTTTGAACCTTTGTTCTGAACATGGAGGCCCACGCTGGTGCTTTGGGCATCAGCTAGAGCACACAGTCCAGAAGACGTATGAAGACCAGACGGTTTCTACTTTACAAATGAGTTTTGTTCCCCAGAAGAGTCTGTTCCTAAGACGATAACTGAGTCCACGGGAACAAACACTTCAGAGTCAATGCTATAAACTGTAGTTGGGCTCTCGTGTCAGCCTACAAAAAGCCTGTTTGATAGAAAATGCACCAGAGGTAACATACTCGAGCATTATTTCAACTCTGATAAAAACTGTTTCTGTAAAGAAACCAAATTTGGGCTCTAACTAGCAGTGTCAGAATCAAGCCCATGAGGGCGCCTGGGTGGCTCAGTCGTTAAGCGTCTGTCTTCGGCTCAGGTCATGATCCCAGGGTCCTGGGATTGAGCCCCACATCGGGCTCCCTGCTCTGCTGGGAGCCTGCTTCTCCCTCTCCCACTCCCCCTGCTGGTGTTCTTTCTCTCGCTGTGTCTCTCTCTGCCCAATAAATAAATAAAATCTTTTAAAAATAAAAATAAAAAATAAAGAATCAAGCGTGCGAGCCCCGACAGGTGATAAGGGAACTTTACTCGTTTCTCACAAGGGCAGGTGGAATCCGAAAGGCATTGCAGGAATACAAAGAGTTAACTACACCTGAAGGAGGAATGGAAGGGTGAAAAGCAAATTGAACTCAGTTACTGTTACAGAAGCTGAGGTGCAGGGATCCTACACAGCACAGAAGGGGAGGTGGAGAAGACACTCTCTGTTGAGAACCCTCATGCCTGGGCAATCAACGCCACTGGTAGAGAGACAGCAAACTAACATGACCCAGGATGATCAGACGGGGACTAGCTGTCTCAAATCTGGGACAGGACAAACTGAGGCAGGACGAAGATTATGAAGAAGAGAGATTTAAGGAGTGGTAAAGACCTCTGGGACTTTCTGTCCAGAATCTCCTTTGCAAAAACTGTTGCCTATGCCCCACCAGTACCCACCAGCATGTCACTGCAGCCTGGGTCCACCAGGGTAGTTCAATGACTCTACCTGAACCAAATCGATCAGACAACTGAAAGGCTTTTCACCTTCCCAGGAATTTGATATTAAGATTGGCAGAATTGAGGTATTCTCAGTATACCTGGATATAACATATAAAAATTCGGGGGCTATGAGTTGTCATGTTCTGCCATGTGGCCACAGAACAGAGAAAATTACCCCAGAGTAATTCCTTTGTTCATTCGTTCATTCATTCATTCACTCAGCAAGAGGGATAAGGAAAGGCAAAAGAAGGGAACCAAAGCTTCATGAGAACTTTGTAGGTACTAAACAGATTACAGAGAGGCTGCAGAGAAAACTGGACAACATTTCAGGAATGGGTGGTGTAGTCAATAGGGATAATTTTCTTGTGATGACTTATTAGGCACAACCTGGAGTCAGAGACCAAGGCCATATCTTGGCTGTTTGAGGTATCTACCCACTGCTCCCAGTCCTACCATTAAAGGGATTTTTTTTCTTCTCTTGCTGAGTGCAGCAAACCTAAGAGAATCTCCATGGATAACTTCTCAGGATTAGTAACTTCTTTTCTCTATGCACATAAGAAAAATTAACCACCTGGCTTGAATAGCCCTGATGTTCTGAAGGAAAACAGACAGTGTTGAGAAGAAGAGAGCACCCTAAGTCAGAATCACCAACAATGTGTGGAGGGAGTGAAGCACCTTGCATAAGAGTATGCACAATTGGGTACTTCGTGGTTTAATTGATGAATATTGTCTTTCAAAAATGTGATCTTTTTGTCATCTTGAAAGAAACACCATCACCCACATAATAGAAAACACTTCATACTGACAAGGCTACAGAACAGTATTACACTCACTGACGAACACTGCCATATCCCACACAAACGAAGCCAAATTGTAATTAACAAACTCAGTGACTCAAGTGGAATATGATACTTCTAAGCTTATGTGAGTTGAGTACTATAAATGCAATCATTTTTACTTCTCTAAATTGGTAGCACTTATAAGTAGTCCTGCTTAAATACGATTCCATGGTACTCCTGACTAATGCCGCAAGATAACGGAACAGAGAAATTAACAGTGTTTCATGTTTCCACAGTCTCAAGACAAAACAGTGAGATATACTACTCCAAACTCTCTGTTCCCATTCTGACCCATCACCCTCAAATGATACACACACAAAACTTGTCCAGGAAGTGTGTGGTACTGAGGGCTGAGAGGAAGGGCAGCGGGCTGACCCAGCACCGGAATAAGGAGAGGGTGGCAGTGTCCCATGATCCCCACTGTCCCCACAGCCAGGCGGAAAGTGGCTATTGTATTGCAGGGCAGAACACGCATGCCCAGGAGCCACAGAAACTGTCTCAGGGACCATGTTAGGCAGGCCTGTCAACTTCAAATAGACCCAAGAACAGTGGCACCTATAATGGAATGATCACAGAGCATGGGCATAGCGAACACGTTGGACACCAGAAGCTCATTTTTTTTTTGACATCCTTACCTCCATAAGCCAAATTGTTTCAAGAATTAATCACATAATAATAACTATTTTCTTGATGATTCATTCCTTAGCTTCAAAAGAAACCGTTAATTTAAAATACAAAATTTCAATTTGAAAGTCATTATGCAAATTCCGTAAAGAGGCTCGAACCAAAGGAAGACATTATGCATTGCAGCTTGCACGCTCATTCCCTGTTTGAAATTGTAAACACAAATAAAAATTCCAGATTGTCATAGAGAATGGGGGAACAGGAGTAGCTGGTGCTCTATTTCTTCACCTGTCTAATCAGTGTGTTGTCTTTGCTTCTTCAGAATTGAATCTATGGTTTAGGCACAGGAATGTGTAGCCTCATCGGGATTCACTCAAATGATTGAAAATGTTTAGCCATGTAGAGCTAAACAAGCATGTACGACTGATGTACCCACAGCAGGCGTGGGGGTGGGGAGCAGGGCTGGACTGAATACCTGAAGATTCTTCTAACTCAAGTCCATGTAGAGTGAAATATTTATTAAAGGATAAGCAATAAAAAGTGCTAATTAATAAATACTCAACGGTATTTATTTTTTTAAATGCTTATTTAAAGATTTTATTTATTTGAGGAGAAAGAGACAGAGAGAGCCTGTGCATGAGTGGGGGGGCGGGTAGGGAGAGGAAGCAGACCCCCTGCTGAGCAGGGAGCCTGACAATGACCACAACAATGCTGGGCTCCATCCCAGGACCCCGGGATCATGACCTGAGCCCAAGGCAGATGTTTAACTGACTCAGCCACCCAGGTGCCCCACTCAACAGTATTTAAAGTGATTGTTCAGACTTTACACCCACACAGATCTGTTTCATGAAGGAGTTCTATCACTGTTTAAAACTGCCAGTGTGTGGTGATAATAAAAAGCAGAGCAACTTTTTAATCAGCGTTATTATTATTCTTAATTACCTACAAAAAGCACCCCTGATTGCCAGCAGCTGGGGCGGACTGGTACCGCCAGCCCAGTGGTCGTACTCACAAACTGTCTGGAACCAATCACGTCATCTCGCCAGGACATTTGCAATACCAGGGAAGAGGAAAAGGCCTCCCCACATACACCTGAGATTAAGTTTCCCATTACTTAGACTGGTGTTTGTATCAGATTTCATTCGGTTTTAAGAAATGATTCTCCACCTCGGTATTGTAAAGTAAATTTGTAACAGTTATAATAATATATCATATCATTAAACATTATTGCCACGATACAACTAACAGAAGTGATATGTTACATGCTCAAGCATTTGTTTTTTCTAAATAAAAAATCCAAGCATTTCTATTTTTTCTTCTGGTAAAATATAGGAGGAGGTGGTCAAATTTTCAAAAAATTACAAAATAAATCTATCCTAGAACTCAGTAACAATTTTCTTTTCTAGATAATTCTCCTACCAGGAAGCCTTGTATAGGTGTGGGAAAAAAACAAAAATGTCCTCTTTTTCTCTTGCTAGCTTGGCAGTCACTGAAAGTGTTTTAGGCTTGAAAATTACTCAGCCTGTGTTTGCCCAGGTCGTACCATCACACAATGCCGCATAAACAGTAATTAAAAGCATTTCTTTGCTTCAGCTCCACTCACTATTTCAGCACTTCCAGTCATTTCCCATCTCCCCAATTACCTGCATTTATTTGTGGGTGAATTCAGAGGGACAGCTAATTTCTGCAAACAAATAAGCCCTCTTAGCCTTCGTCAATTCAGAGACCTCTCCTGTCCCCAAAAGCCTCGAGGCCATCTAAGGGCACCTATGTTGCCACAGTAGCCGTCTGCTTGCACTGCCGCCTCAGGTCACATCCCCCAGCTGCTGCTGTCACAGCCAGTGCCACAGCGAGCACTGCACGGCGGCTCCCCTTAGGCTTGACCTATGAGACACCCACAGACATTTGAATGTTGGTAGCAGTACTTGAAATTACAACCAAAAGTGAAGAACTTGGACACTTTATTCCGGGAGGAGAACAAGGAAAGAATGTTCCCCAGGAAGCATGAAGAATTCGGAGGGTCAAAAGGCAGTCTCAGGGCCCACTGTATAGAAAACAGGGTTATTTCTCCTGGTAGGAGCATCCCTCCCCGAGGCACCCAAACCTTCCGGCCAGCAGAGCCCATCCCCAGTCCTTGACTCCCGGACCTGCAAAATCTAGCAGACAAAGAGGCAGGATCTTTGAGTAAATACTGATTTAGACTAGTTTCTCCAACCGTACATATCAGACAGAACCTCAGTAGATTGGCCATCAATTTTGTCCTTGGGAACCACTGGTTCCATGCATTAAATCTGAAGATTTTGATGGTTTAGGCTACCCCACTTCTGCCACTCGCTAGGACCCACCAGCTCTGGACCACTCATTCACTCCATATTTAACAGGCCCAAACTGAACAGTGCCTCTTCCGTCCTTATAGCAGACGTCAGGAGCACAGACGGCCAATTCCACTTTCATCTGGGAGAAGGGGGAAGGACGAGTTACTCTTTAGGACGATAACTGATTCATAGTAAATGCAAAATGGGAGGAGGGGACAAGATGGCAGACGAGTAGGAGACCCCATTTCAACTGGGCCCCTGAATTTAGCTGGATATATACCAAACCATTTTGAACACCCATGAAATCAATCTGAGATGTAAGAATATATATTTGGATCTCTACAAGAATAGTAAATGCAAAATGAGTGAGAGTCTCTTCTTTGTTCTTGGTAGGAGAAGGGCAACTTAAAAGTAGGTTAATAACTGTTAAACGTAAGGTACTGTAAGAGAAAACCCCTTAGAATTACAAAACACCATACTGACAAATGAAACTACTCGAACTGCCTCCTCACAGGAGGAAGAGTCTCTTTTTCCTCGCCCTCCATCTGGAGAGTTTTAGGGAAAGGAGAGGCTCAGAAATTAATCCCTGAGCTCTTCTGATACAGTGACCTTGCCTCATTTCTGCCCCACCCTGGGGACCAACTTGGAAGACCCAGGCCCCTCAGGAGCTGGGAAGGACACTTGTCTCAGCTCAAGCCATGACTGTTAGATGGGGTGACGTGCTTTCAGCGGGTATTTGTATAACCTGTGGGTGACAGCCACGGCTTCCTGACCAAGTGCCAGGGCTCCGAGCAGGGTTCCCTAACTCGGCACTGGTTCCTGTTCTTCACCTGAGGGCACAAAAGCTTCGAATATCTTTACCTGGCGATGCTCACCCCATGTCCACTGGGCCATGAGCCACGAGCCTGTTTAGCTTATTCACGGGCCAAACGTTCTCCCAGCGTGTTCAGGTCTTAGATGAAATCCGACAGTTCTTTCCACAACAGATTGCAATTCTAAATTTGGCTCTTGCTTCTACCCCTACACTTCTCCAGGAGGGGGGCCTACCCTCTGGCCAGGTAGCCTTCCTTCAGCAGTGTGGATCCCAGCAAGACTGTCCTCTCAGCTGAGGGCGTACTCTGGAGATATTATTATTATTATTTTTTTTTTTTACTTTATGAACAATAATATAAATACAAAAAGTAAATAACGCGTAACTTTATGCATATACAATACACATGGGCAGTATATGCACACATATAAAAAACATACTTCAAAGTATAAAGAGCTACATCCTTTCACAAATCCCGGGAGGCATCCAGGAGCAGAAAAGGAGGTACGGCTCAGAAGCGAAGGCTCTCGTAGCATAAGGGTTAAGAACCCAGAGCCACGTAGCCGGGGTTAAATTCCTACTCTGCCTCTTGCCGTTGCACCTGAACTTCTCTGTGGCTCAGCGTCCTCATCTCTGAAGAGGAGCAAACCGGGAAGCTTAAGCGACACAAGACACATGAAGGGGTCGTGACAGCGCCTGGCTCGTGCAGCACGGTCACCAAGTGGTAAGGGTTAGCGCTCGCCGGGTCTGTCTGTGACGGTGAGGGGGTACTGGGAGGCCGCACAGGGCAGTAAGGACAGCCGGTGTCAGATCCAACTTCCTCTCCCACGGCGCTCACCCCTCCCCCAGCACATCTGGGGTTCACAGGCATTCCCCGTGGCCACTGAGCTCTGAGCTTTCGCTCGAATGTGTGCGTCACCGAAGACACTGCGATCTGCTGTTGCTCTGTCACTGGAAGCTTCAGTGAAACTTACGTTAGACTCGCAGTTACAGCTCCCAATCCAGGCCTGACAGCCCGCGGACCGCGGCCGAGGCGCCGCGCTTCGGCTCCAGGCCTCCAAGCGCCCTCCAGCCAGAGGGCAGGGCTCGCGCCCGCGCCCCGAACGCTGTGACGTTCCTCCCCTTCCTGTTCCTAATCCTGGAACGCAGCAGTTGTGGGGCTACTTCCGGTTCTAAGTATCAGAACACCCCGCTCAGAGACGTTAAGGCAATGAAGGCAACGAATTGGCTCCTAAAGGAAACCTCAGGCCAGTGACTCCGTGTAAAGAAGGGACCCAGTTTCTTTCCGGCCCTCAGGCCTGCCTCCTCATCCCAGGGCCCGCCGCCATCACCGTGCTAGGATGGCTGACGGCAGCGCCATCCGGGCCTGGGCTTTCCTCCACATCCAGGAGGGGACGGACAGCTTCTGTCCCAGCATTGCCAGCGAGAGCCTGAAACGCACTGAGTCAGTGAGCCGAGGTCAGACGCTTAACCTGGAACCAGCGCCTGCCACTCAACAGTCAGGGGCTAGCCTGGTGCCCGGGGAGGGCCAGCCACCTCCCAAGCCCAGCGCTGTGCCCAGAAACCAAAAACCAGACAACCACAGGAGGGAGGAAGGGAGGAACAAATACCCATTAGAGTCTGGACGTGGTTTGAAAGCTGTAGAGGGATGTGCACCTTAAGGTTCTGTAACCTTTGCTATGTGTTCCCCCAAGTCAGTAAGAGTTGTAATGTTAAATCTGATAGAGGGGATTTCCATCCCAAGCATGCAGCACTGGCAGGAATCCAGAAATCGCCAGCTCCCACGGAGACTGGTACCCAAGGGACTGAGGGATACACATAGCTCTAGGGACAGGGCTCGCTATGACCCCTATGGCAGCAAGAGCACATCGACACCAGCCCGCCGTTGCCATTACACTCACTCAGTAACTCTCCCTCTGTTTCCAACCTCCTTTTATCGCCAACAAGTAATTTTACTCCTTTTGGTTTTGCATACGTGTATGCACACGTTCTGCTGCCTGGGAGCTTGTAAGCCGTAAGTCCAGCTTTGTCATGACCCCTGCTTCCTCGTGGCCTCTCACGTGTGTCTTCTTAAATTCCGTTCTATTTAGGAATTGCCTGATACTAGCAGTTTCAGGGAGCTGGGTGGTGAGAGACTCCTGTAACTGGACTTTGGACTAAGATTTCAAGAGAAAGAAGAAAGTCAAGGTATCCCTTGGATAGAAAAATGCATGAAGATATTTCTGAGGCAGGAAGGAGACTGATTTGCCAGAGCAAAAGAGTACGTTCGAGATGGTCTTGAGAGCAGTGAAGTGGGGAGAGGGGAGTGGCACTGGTTTACAGCGGGTTTGGAAATAAGGATCTATTGAAGGCTTTTGAGCAAAGCACTCATCTGGCCTCTTCATTTTTTCTGCAACCAAGTCAGCTTCATTTGAACCCTTGTTTTGCTTTTACCCAATAGCCAGTCAGTTGCTATTCTCAATCTCTCTCTCCCTCCGTTCCATCATGCCTGGTCCGGGTGAATCGTGCTGGGCTGGAGATCAGAGGCAAGCAGCAACACTCACCTCTGAGTTTACCGGTCTTTCTCAACCCTATCAGACTCAGTGTCCCCGTTTTAAGATGTGTCTCTGTAACTCTCCCTCTGCTATTTTGAAATGAAATGTATATATAGTATGATGGATCTACATACCCAATTGTATGGGATGAATCTTCGTATCCCCCCTAACTCATATGACCAAGTCCTAACCCCCAGTACCTTAGAATGTGACCCTATTTGGAGATAAGGTCTTTAAAGAGGAAATCAAGTTAAAGCGAAGTCATTATAATTGAAATTTGGACACAGACACATACAGAGAGAAGACAATGCAAAGACCCAGGGAGAAAATGGCCGAAGATAAGCCAAGGACAGGGGCCGAGGACAGACCCTTCCCTCACAGCCCTGAGAAGAAACAACCCCGCCAACACCTTGATGTCAGACTTCAAGGCTCCAGAACTGTGAGAAATACATCTCTCCTGGGAAAGCCACCAGTCTGTGGTACTTTGTTATGGTGGCCCTAGCAAATTAATACAATCTATGCAATGTCTTCATTGTGGTATAAAGAAAAGAATGGCATGGAGTTTATAACAGAGTCTGTATTTCCATGTGGAAGTGCTCAAGCACGATACCAAAGACATGCCATTTACACCAGCAGTGTGCAAGCAGCAGCTCTAAGTCCCCACAGGGCACAAACACAGGCTGGCATGAGGGTGGGGACAGTGGTGGCAACTCAAATAGGACATTGCAAGCAACATTACCACTGGCCTCATTTTCTCAAAGAGTGGAAAACTCCTGGTAAAGTTTCAAACAAAACAAAGAACAATCTTCCCTCAAATTACATGGTAGTTACATTCCTGGAAACTTCAACAAATACGTTGTATTTTATTTGTAACCCAGGAACAGGTTCTAGATAAATACAGTTTTCATCTATGTGAATGTCCTGTGGAACAGTGGAAAATCACAGACAGTTCCTCGTTTTTCTGTAGATGTTGCAGGATGTCAGGATGTCTAGCACCCCTGGCCTACATCCCTCATTGCCAGGAGGGCATTTGGTCATCATGACAACCAAAACTGTCATCCCCTTATTTCCAAACTACTCCCTAAATATTCCCAAAGCAGGGGTGGGGGGGGAGGTATACCACCTTTGTTGAGAACCAGGGAGATACATGAAAATAAAAGGTGTCCTGTTTGGCAATCTTTGAGTTTTGGGCCAGCCCCACCCCCACTGGCTGCCAGAACCTCTCCTGCCTGGAGGCCAGGAGCTGGGGACTGGGTCATTTGGGACCCCATAGCCGCAACTTCTCAACTGATATTGTTGAAAGTCTCAATCTTGACACTGCCCTCAAGCCTCATGTGTTAAAAGCCTCTTTTGTTAACTTGAAACTCAGAGGCTTCCAGGTACTCCAAGCTTGGTGGAGGCTAGCCCCTGTGGGCACGTCATTCCCTCTTTGTGTGTTTTCATGTGTATACAGTGTTTATCTAGGGCTAGGGAAGTGCCAAGGCACTGTGGTGACTGCAGAAGCATCAGGGGGCCAGAACAGAGCCCCAGAGAATCATCCTGGCAAATCCTACTGCTCGTTTCCCTGCTCCTGTTTCTCCATCATGGAACATTCATTGTTGGAGAAAATCACATGAGCCAGCGGGTTGGTTCCACCAGAAAGCTAGGGGTTCTAAGTGCACCCGGGCCCTCAGCGAGGTGCCAGTTCTTGCTCTGCCTGTCACCTGAGATTGTTTCCTAGTGTCTGCTCTCAGTTTCCTCCATTCTTCCCGCCACTCATGTTCCACCCTGGTGTCTCAGACTCCAGGAAGACTTCAGTTTTATTGAGACAATCGATATCGCTGTCCGAAAGAGTTTTCATTCTTTTCATCCCCAAATTTCTTTTCCTCTTGCACAACAGAAGAAAAGTCCACTGACCCCCCCCCCCAACCTTGCAACAGAACAAGCTTCACTGGTCAAAGAGCCCAGGTTTCTGCCTTTCAATTGCCTTCTCTGTCAGCTCCACAGGGAGCGGTGCTGTAGGAGTTAGAACCCTTTGGGTGCAAGCAGTAGAATTCAAGTTGAATGCACAGCCAGAAAGGGGATTTTACTCTAAGGAGTCAGGGATGTTCCAAAAATCGCAGTGCTGGGAATATGGTGGGTCTCAGGAAAGGACTTGCACAGAATTGCAAAACCATTAGCACTCCTTCTGCCCTTCTTTGCTGCTCCTCCCTGCTTTGTTCTGTCTTTCCCGTGTTATCTTCCTATGGATTCCTGTCCCCAGGGCACAATCCCAATCCCAGGACAGAGAGCCTAACTGGCCTAGCTTGGATCAGGTCCAATAGCCGGGCCAATTTAAGCTAAAATTATTTAACAGGGATAAGATTAACCCTCCTGCCCATAAAACTAAATGCAGAAAATGGAGAAGCAATAGGTTTTGAACATGGGTATCAGGGAGCACAGTACAAGGATCCCCCAAGAGAGGGGAAACAGACAGGGGAGGGCTTATGATTTCTTGGGCTTACTGCCTGGAGGGAGTTTCCAGACAGCGGCAGCACCAGGAGAGGACCAGGGAGAGTCCAGTGGTTTCGTCAGGTGAGAAGACCAAGGTGGGAGGACAAGAAGCCACAGTGGCTAGAGAGGGGCCGAACAGGATACCAGGGAGTAGAGAGCTGGAGAGAGAGAAGAGAGAGAGAGAACTGGATCCCTGGAGGATCTCCTTGAGTTTTCGGCAGAGTACTGATCAGACAAGCCTGTCAAGAAACTACTGGAAGCCAGGAAAAGAGCTGCCTAAAAGGAGCAGAGGGAACACTCCTGTGAGCTGTCAGGAGGCGTGTCATAGTTTGTTTGCACCAGTCAGAATGGGAACTCTCGGATTTCACAAGGTGTCCAGTGGAGGATTCGGAAGAGCATCGCCTCAGTGATGGGGAAAACTTTAGTCCTGCAGCCCGCTCTGGTTCCACCAACAAAGGTTAAAAGCAAACTCAAAAGACCCAACCGGGTCCAAGTGACTTAACCACATTCCAGAACAAGGCTCAAGAATACTTCTGGGAATACAGAAACACCCAGCCCCCAACAAGGTAAAATTCAGAATCGCAACATCCAATCAACCCTCTGGCCAAAAGGAAAGACACAGAAACAAATGAAGAGAAAGGAACACCGTTCTGTCTGTTTTACCAATTCTATGAATGTCACAGTCACCACCTCTCCCATCTTAAGGCTATTATTATTTTCTTCTTTGCACACCAAGATGTTGTTTGGTTCATTACAAGGGCCTTCATTACTACTGTAATTTTAAGACTTTGTGAACAAACGCATCACTAAATGAGAATACCAAACAAGAGAAATTTCTGCAGCCCTTCACAACCGATTCAGGTCTCTTTCTCCTTATCTCCTTTGCCTCCTTCTCTTTCTACCTGTCTCTGCAGAAAGTGCTCACCTTCTTTCCCGGAATCTCTGGCCTGCCCTTCCCTTTGCAGGCCATTTCACAGAATACGTAATGCATGGCTAGCTTTTTGATGAAAAATCTTGTTCCTGTCTTTGATTTTTTTTTAACTGGCAAATTTAAATCTTTCACGTGTACTTCTCAAAGACGGAGTAGGCCTCCCCACCCACCCCCTCCCTGGTAGCTCAGGGTCTTTGGGTCTGCCCACTACTCAGCTCCGTGGGTCGGTGGCCCCCTGTGGGTAAATGTTCGCCTGGCCCTGCTCTGTTTTGCCGGGAACCCACCTGCCCTGTCCTTGGGGAGGCAGAACGGCAACTTCGGCAAACATACAAGACACCTCCACTTTTCCTTTGGGTGAAATCGCTCTCTGGCGTGCCGTGGGGCCAGCGGAGCTCCCCAGGCCGTCGACGAAGTGAGAGGTCGTGGAGGGGAGTCAAGGGAGCGTGAAGAAAGCCCACGAAGGGAGGGGGAGAAGAGGTACAGGGCTGAAGAGCGGCAGAAAAAAGGGCCACTCAGTAAGAAGAGGGAGAAGCGCGAGCCAAGCGACCAGAGCCCCTGTGGACAGGGGGAGGAGAGAGCGCAGAGGAGGCGCGCGAAGGCTCAACGCCCAGGCTGTGCGACCGACCCCCGCTCGCAGGAGACGAGCCCCGGCCGTGGGGGTGCGCGGGCGGTGCGCGGCGCGCGCGGTCCGAGGGCAGGTCCGGGGGCTCGCGTGCCCCTGTCCGCAGCCGCCCGCGATGAGCGAGGCGAGCCGCGTGTGCTCGGGCTACTACAGCCTCAACCACAGCTTCGTGGAGCCCTTCGAGTGCCCCCGGAGCGGCGAGGGGGCCGCCCTGCTCTACTGCTGCGGCTTCGCCGACCTCAAGTACTGCTGCAGCGAGCCGGGCAGCTACTTCCCCTACAAGCACAGCTATATGTGGAGCCTCAGGTGCGCAGCGGGGCGGGCTGGCGGCGGGCTCCGGGGAGGCGACGAGCGGTGCCACCCCGGGACTGGGAGGGTCGCCCGCTGGGGCCGGGTCCCTCCGGAAGGACACGGAGCCTCCGAGGCCGGGGTGAGGGACCTGCAGGTCAGAACGCGCGCCCGGCTCGGAGCTGCTCCACCCCGGGGCCCGCCCCGTGCTGCCCCCGTCCGGCGGGGGTCAGGCTGTGGCGGCCAGAAGTGTGAGCGGGCCTGGCCCCCGGGCGAGGCTGGCGCGGGAGGAGCGCGGGAGGAGCGCGGGAGGAGCGCGGGAGGAGCGCGGGCTGTGCGCCCGGGGCGCACGCAGTGCGCACTCCGCGGGCCCGGCTCAGCCCCGCGCCGGGTCTCCACGCCCGCCAGGGACGAGTCCCGGGCAGAAGGCTCAGTGGGTAGAGAAGACACGCAGATAACTTGAGGAGGTTTTCATTCTCTTTCTGATTTGTTTGGGCATTTGGTGCTTTGAATAGAAAGGGGGAGACTTCGGGACTCATTTTAAGGTATTAACCAAGGACCAGAGTATTTAAAGTCTCTCTGAGGGAGAGAAGAAATCCAAAAGGGGTGTGTGTGTACGCATACAGCGACAAGACTTTAGAATTTGCTCTTTTCAGATGATCCGACACTGACCCAGAACCGAATTGGAGACCCACAGGCAGGGAAAGTTTTACTTGCCCTTATAATACACACTCCGTAGAACCTTTTGCAGGACCCCCCTTTCTTAACACCTGAGCCACTCGGCCATTACTGGAAAGACAAGAGACTTCGTAAGGTGGAGTCTTCCTTGCCTCTGTTTCCTATGATGGGAATTTTACTTATTCCACCTAGTTAGTATTTATGCAGATATTTTCACTGTTCAATGCTTCCCCCCCCCACCTCCGCCACCCCACTCCAAAAGATTGCAACCTTTGAACCTGATTCTTTGATTTTGCCTGGAGAATGAATGTGAGAGCACTCCAGACCCACCTTTCGTTGTTTCTCACAAACCAATTAGCTTGTGCCTGACAAGACAGAGACTCTGCTGGAAAGGGGAAGAGTGTTATTTCTCTAATCCTCTAGCACGATCCAGAATTTGTCACACATGTCCAGTCCACAGCAAGTGACTTTACATGTTATTTCTTGAGGCAGTAATTTTTTAAAAATGTATTACCAGCTTCAAAAAAAATCTCAAAAAGGGTGCCTCTTACCAGTAAGTTCAGCTAACAACATTGTGTGCTGCCAGAGTGGGGCATAATCTCGGAAAATAATGGCAGCTGATCCCTCTCATTCGGAGAAGTAATCAGTATTGCACTGGCATATTGTCTGGCCTTTTGGAAAATAGCACAGTAACCCTGCTCCAATCTTTGGAGGTGTTAATAATGATGGCGGCACCTCCGACAGAGACTGCAACTCTTAAGTCAAACTCAATTGGAAAAGTGTCTGGGATCCTCACATCCTTGAATAGTTCCAAAGTGACAGGCAGCAGAGGATAGGCTTATGAGGGCGCAAAGAATGACTAGCTGGCTGGGCTCTTCACTCAGCACAGATGCAACAGACAGTAGAGCTCAGTTCCTAGGACATACAAAAATCATTTCAACTGAGGACATCAGTTGGCAGTATTAGACCTGGGGGTCTTGTTCGTTACTGAGCACGGAGAACACGATGGGGAGGCAAAAACTCAGCGCTTCATTTCCCTCATATTCTTTGCTCTCCGCCCAAATTTAAAATAGTCCAACCGTGCAAAACATTCCCGGAGTCACTAGCATTTGTTCTGAGATTCTACAGCTGCTGGAGAAAGGCACAGCACCAGCTACCACGAGGTAAGCAAAGGTGCCAAGTCGGAGACCTGCGGCATGGACGAGGCGGCAGCTTCAGACCCTCTCCCAGGGACTGCAAAGCAGACTGCCATCGAGGTGCTGGGAGGAAAGGAGAATTCTCCCTTTCCTGCGTCTGGCCCACCCCAGTCTCTTCTCCTCTTTACAAAATCCCTAACCTCTCAGGGCTTCCTTTGGTGACCTGCTTCAGGACCTAGGAAAATAATAATGCCTGTTGCACAGGGCAACACATAAGTTCAGTAAGTAGTTGTCAACATGACTATTTTCGGAGATTCCTAGAGTTTCGTCTTTATCTAGAGTTTTGTACGCATGAAGCAACGTCTCTATAAAATGGGACTGTGACCCAAGCTGTCTGTCAAGATTATGAAGAACCTTCTTTCATTATACTAGAAAGCAGAAAGAGCATGCTTTGTTTACCCCAATCATGTGATGGGTTTTTAAACTGTGTACATTAAAAGCTCACAATATGCATGTTGAATTTAATTAGGTTGACAATTTTACTTTTAAATTGACTAAGTTACTTTTTACTTTGAGCATTTGTTATATAACTGGTTCTCATTTCAAGAATCTTTCTAGATGTGTGGCAGCCTAGCTGTCTTGTGCAGCAGATAATGTTCATTAAGTGGATTATGTTTCCCTGTGTCTGTGCAGAGTCCTAACCCTCCCTGGCACATATAATCAACAAAAGTCGGCTTTGGGGCCAACAAACATGAAAGAGACCTTGCCAGAGCCAAGGAGTCTCACCCGGGGAAGAGAGTGCACAAGTGAGGGCAAACTCCAATTTACATACAAAACATACACTGACTCTAGCCACAGAATTATCCAGGCTTCGCTGTGTGCAGGGCCAGGGGAATTGGGCTGACGTTAATCAACCAGGCACAAGTATCTCTGGAGGTCTGGAGGTCTGACTCCAAGTCTGTGGCCAAGGAGGCAATCTCTAAATGGCCGCGGCGGGGGGTGGGGACCTTATCTCCTAAAATCAAGGATAAATGGGATGAGCTTAAGCACCTCACTTTTAATTCTGTTCTCCTTTCCAGAGCCTAACACACCTAGCCTCCCTGGTCAAATTCTCCCCTCCTTCCCCCTGGTACATGGCAAACTTGTCAGGGCCCCAATCTCTAGGAAACAGCGGAAGCCTACAGATAGGCCAGGACGATGACGAAGAAAAAGATCATTACTTTTCAATGACTATTTCGATGATGATTACTTTTCAGTGATGATTATACTATGATTTACTTTTTCTTCTTCTTTTTTTTTTTTTTTTCCATTTTGGAGGGAGGGGGGCGGGACAGGGAGAGGGAGAGAGAATCTTAAGCAGGCTCCTCACCCAGCCTGACCCTGTCTAGGGGCTTGATCTCACCACCCTGAGATCATGATCTGAGCCAAAATCAAGAGTCTGAGGCTTAACCGACTGCACTACCCAGGTGCCCCTCTATTTACTATCATTTACTTCTATTTACTGTAAGCCAAGTACTCTATTCAGTGCTTTTATTTTATTTTTTTTTTAAGATTTTATTTATTCATTTGACATAGATAGAGACAGCCAGCGAGAGAGGGAACACAAGCAGGGGGAGTGGGAGAGTGAGAAGCAGGCCTCCAGTGGAGGAGCCTGATGTGGGGCTCGATCCCAGAACTCCGGGATCACGCCCTGAGCCGAAGGCAGACGCTTAACGCCTGAGCCACCCAGGCACCCCTATTCAGTGCTTTTAATACGCATGCACAGCACTGTGGGAAAGTCAACAGAAGTATGTGCTCTCTTGAGCAGCTTAAAACCGCTCTGTATATTTACATACCCACATACACTGGGTTCGGGAAAGTAAAGTATGTATGTTTGCTTAGTAGTCTTTCAAGATAATTTTTCTCCAAGTTCCTTTCCCCACTTAAAAAATGTTCTTCTCAAATGATTAGTTTTATAGATAATTGTATTAGAAGGAGTGACCACAAAGTGAATGCAGAGAAACTAATATCAGATATACACTTTTTTGGGAGAAAAGCACAAGGGGTCCTTCCTTAGTGCCAGAAGCCATTGGTGGTGTGCTCTTTTCGAAAGGAAAAACTCAGGCTACACCTGAACTTTATATAAATTTCATAAGTGTCTTTCCTTTCATTAGACCTTCTTCTCCTCTTCTGTAAGAGGTGTGGTTTTGTGTACTAGTAAGCGCCATCTTCCATACGTATCTCCAAAGGGAGAGCTCTTCATTTCTGGTAAACATTTGCTTCACTACTTTTGCACCAGTCGGTATTTTTCTGTTCATCTTTGGTGGGTGAACATGATTTTTCTTTCCAAAATATACTAATAGAGGTTTCTTTGATTGAGATATTTTTAAACTGGCCCAAGAAAATCACGTGACCTTTCACCTGCCATAGGCGTTCACATGGTTTTCTATACTAACGTTGACATATAAACGTGTAGAGAAAATGTAAGAATTTGATGAAAGCAAAAGGTGAGCTATAGATTTCAATCATATACTGCTTATACTAAAATTGAGTTTGGTTAGGAATGACTGAAGCAAGAACGACCAGTCTTCAGACCTTCTCTCTAGTGTACGTGTAAACCATCTTGTGACGGTGAGAATGTTCTTCCTGTTTCTTCAGCATCGGTGCCCTGGTTGGATTGGGAACTGCTGCCCTTGTTCTGCTTGCCTTTGTCGTCAGCGTCTGTGTCCTTTGCTACCTATTTCTGTCTACAAAGCCTCAAAAGTTAGACACTGGCCTTAAACTTCAACACCTCGAGGCTTCTTCCACTCGAGAAGGTAATCCGCCTCCATTATTTGCAGCCAACTTCCTGCACTCTACGCAAGAAAATCACCTGTCCCTGGGTAACCCACCATCCCGTGAACAATGAATCCTTTTTAAAAATTCAACTCATTATGTGCCTTTATAGAAATTCACAGGAAATTAGGCATTAATGGTGAAATACCTTCAAGAAATTGGGTCAAAGGACAGAAGAGGGGCAGGATGTAAATGTTCTCATGAAAAATAACCCAAGGAGCCAATAAATCCATTCTACTGTATTTAAGGCTCTCAGTTATAAAGGTTTTAGCCTCTTGGAGTTTTTAAATTTTGTTTTTGAGAAAGCCAAAGAGGTCGAATAAATGGAGGAGCAAAATATCTGATAATTAATTCTGAGGGTTGCATTGTTCGAGATGGGTCAGTCAGTGGTCAGCTGAGCGTTCCCTTGGGTGTCTGAGGGCTGCAGAGCTCGGAGGAAGCACATAAAACACTTCAGAGGCACACAAAAGGAACAGAAAAACAGGAAAGGTAAACAGAAGACTGTCTTTGCTCCTGACTAGATCACAAACTATTTAAGGTATCCGTGTGTGCACACGTGCACGTAGAGTGACTATAAAGTAGAAAGAAATGTTTATGTACAGTTTGTGGAACTGGGTCTCATTATCTCAGTTACAAAGCGCCACACAAATGCTAATCGTTAGCACCAGGAAATTCAGTCAGAAAGAATTGCTATAATTTTTGTGAATATAAATTTCTGTTATGTATTTAAAAAGTAGTAGTAGGGGCGCCTGGGTGGCACAGCGGTTGAGCGTCTGCCTTCGGCTCAGGGCGTGATCCCGGCATTATGGGATCGAGCCCCACATCAGGCTCCTCTGCTATGAGCCTGCTTCATCCTCTCCCACTGCCCCTGCTTGTGTTCCCTCTCTCACTGGCTGTCTCTATCTCTGTCAAATAAATAAATTAAAAAAAAATCTTAAAAAAAAATAAATAAAAATAAAATAAAATAAAATAAAAAGTAGTAGTAGTCATAAATTTTGAGATATATAGAGTGTACTTTAATAAAAATTTAGACTATATAAATAGAATATATATGTGTACCTATGCACACGTATGTATTTAGAATAAGATATAAGTCCTCCGTAACTTCTATTTAAAAAGAGAATGAAAAACTTTACTTTAAAAAGTTTTGGAAAATCGCCTGTTCAGAAGCTCTCTTTTGGCTGAACCCTGAAACGTATATTTCTGGAGTACATGCGGTCACAGAATGATCGCATTAGCTCTACTTTCCTTTTCTGTAGAGGAGGTAGGTCTCAGAGGGTGTCCTGCGTCACAGAGCAAGAGGCCAAGGTCCCTTGGCAGTTCTCTTTCTGAAGCACTGTTTGGAACTATGTCACCAAATAGACAGGTTGTTAGTTGAATTTAGTCCAATGGCTTAGACCCTGTTTCTCCACAGCGGATTAGTGACTACCAAGTAATTAGATCATAAAATCAATTTTTTGTCTCAAGTGCTTAATATAACGCGGATGTTCTTAAATTTTACTATGCATAAGAATCAGCTAGGGAGTTTGTTAAAGGTGCAAACTCCAGACTCTTCATTTTAAAACAAATAGCTCCCCTTCCCAGCTAAGTAAGCCCTTGCTCCCCTGCTGTCTACTCTCCACAAAGCAGCCAAAGTGAGCCTGTTACAAGCAAAGTCAGAAAACCCTAATTGCTTCCCACCTCTCTTGTTCGATACAGAAGTCTTCACTGGGACCTACCAGGGCTTCTGTGCTCTGCCCTCTCCCCACATTTCTCTCATCTCCTGTGCACAGACACACCGGCCTCTGCTCTTCCTTGAAACTCCTCTGCCTCAGGGCCTCTGCATGTGCTGTCACCATTGTCCAGAAGGCTCTTCCCTCAGATACCCATAAGACTTTCACTTTCTTTAAATCTTTACTCAAAGTCACCTTCCTAGGGAGTTCTTCCCTGGTCACCATATCTGGCTTTTAACTCCCCTTCAACATTTCATACCCCCTTCCTGTTTTATACTTCTCCTAAGCATTTGGCACTAATATTAGTGTATATTTTAGTTGTCTATTGTCTAACTTTTCTCCACTGCAACTGGAAAGTAAGTTCCCGGAAAGTAGTAATTTTCACTTGTTCCTCACTACGGTATCCCTATTGCCTGAAACGCGTAACGATGCTTGTTGAATGAATTGAATGAGTAATACCTTTATAGTAGACGATCACAGGAGCCTCTTTACTGTCGCCTCTAGAGCCATCAGACAGTCATTGAACGTCTCCTCTATGCCATGCATTGTGCTAAATAGAAGTTGGTTGTTTTTCCTGGTTAATCTCAGGGACTGCCCCCAAATGTTTTCGGGGGCAGTTATTTCATGTCGGCTCTGAGAACCTAGCAACAGATTTAGTTGGCTTGTTGATTCAAGTCTTTCGGTCTTATTGCCGTTCAGCTAAGGAGATCCATTCACGCACTTCTGAGGTAGTTAGAAGCTGCTTTCTTGCATCGAAATGTCCTCTCAAAAACATTGTGTTTATCCGGAAGCAAATTAGCTCAAGGCACCTTTCCTGAGTGCCTGCTATTGACAAAGCAGGATTTTATGTGATCAGTGCCTTTCCTGCTGCTTTCCAATGAGGTGATTTTAGTCCTTTGGGTTGATTTTAACCAAATCAGCCATGGTGGAGAGCCCAAAACAAGATAGGTAATCGAAATGTCACTGAAATAGGAAGAGAAAATGGCTTATATTTGAAAGTGACCCTTTAGAGTGAAAACACTGTGGAGCTGTTGTGAGATGTGCATGCTCTGTTCCAGTGACTCTCCCACCTAGGAATAGGTTCCAGTGTTCTATTAAAAATAAAAAGTCTTTATTCCCACTTAAGGAATACCTTCAAGGTCAAGGATATAATGAAATGTTTGCTGAAGAACCAAGTAGGTAAACATTACATTAGAGGAAACCAGTTTCATCTTCTTTCAAAATGATCTGTTCTTAAGAGTCGACCTCCCATTATTTTAGAGTAATTTTTATAATTGAGACTGCTTTCATCACAGGCAATTTGAATGGCGTGAAGGGAAAAATGTTTCTGTGTGAATTCTAAAACTGACCTAGGGCACTGAACTTTTCTGTTTCTATAAATGACAGCTGTTTAAGTCTAAAATAGTCTGATCTTAGGCGGTTTTGCCAAGGTTTTTCCTTTGTGTAGCTTTCTTCTTCTTTTTTTAAAAGATTTATTTATTTATTTGAGAGAGAGTGGCGTGAGAGAGCAGGAGTAGGGGGAGGAGTGGAGGGAGAGGCTTGAGGGACAAAGCAGACCCCCCACTGAGTGGGGAGCACAACACCGCAGGGCTAGATCCCAGGACTCTGAGATCATGACCTGAGCTGAAGTCAGATGCTTAACTGACTGAGCCACCCAAGCGCCCCTTCTTTTTAATGTATACAGTTTAAGCCTTTATACGTTTGAATTGATCCTGAAAACAGCAGGCCACTGAGAGTGACTGTAGAGTTTCGCTGGGCTATTTCCAGGGCTCACTTTGTGCACAGAAACTGTTGCTAAGAAATTGATTGCCTTTAAATTGTGTCCCATCATCATTTTCTTCCCTTTTTTGTGTGTTTTGAGTTATGCATGTTTCAAATGCCAGTGTTTAAAAGAATCCCACTGCTTGTTAGTTGTACAGCTCTGATAAGATGACTGTGTGCAGGGCACTTTTTTGAATAGACACTCTTGAGGGGGAGGACTCATTTCCTAAGATGTAAAAGAATTAATGGCTAATAGAGAAGCAGTTAGAGGGGTGAATGTCCTAGGTCCCTGCTTCTCAAACTTTTCCACTGGAAATTCCTTAAAGGAGAATGAGAAAGGGACTCGTACCTCCAGAATTCCAGGGACTAGACTGGAAAGGCTTGCCTGAGGCCTATGAGCTTTAAATCATTTGAAGTTCCCATTTTATTTTTAACTTTTTCCCATCTTATTTTAAAAATTTACGTCATTTTTCAACTTGGCTGAATGTAACGGCTTGTTTGACTCTAGTAATAACATCCTCTCCTTCTCCTATCTGAAGAAAATTGGTGCTCCGGGCCGGTGAAGCACATCCACCCTGTGGTTTTGAGTCTCCAGGGACACTCGGGGCTGCGGAGGTGGGTGGAGGCCTGAGGAGAGGGGCTGTTGGAAGCAGAGTTCTGGATGGAAATTAAATGGGCAGCTATTAGTAGAGCTGCTTGGCACAAAGAAAATAATACAGTTGTACAGTGATAAGAGACAACCCCGAGCCCCTGTATCTGGTGGCCTGCAGGTGGTGCAAATGAGAAAGGGTGAGCAACCCCTCAGGAAGGTGCAGCTGTCTAGGAGAAAAACACAAATCACGTGTGGAATACTGAGAAAGCACAGTTGAAGATCACGCAATTGTTTCTTCTGTCCATGAGCAAAACATGACTCGGACTGGCTCAGAATGGTCTGCTCTATTTCTTCTTCTTAGGAGAGTCACCTGGAAAGAAAAACCTTTCTTTCAATTCGCTTTTACTGATGGAAAATTAGAAAATACAGAGAAACAAACAAACAGCGCCTTCGTGATTCTACCATACAGACCGGAGGGTTATTAACACCACGTGGAATCCTTCATGGATTGTTGGTTTGCAGCTCTACATACGGGACTACAACGAAGTGGGGGGATGAGTCTTAGGCTTTCTTTTTTTTTTCACTGAACAATACTGACGTCTTTGTTTGCCAATAAATAAATGCCTTTGCCATAGAATAGTTCCACTTTAATATCCTGGCAGAGTGCTATGATTTTTTATTGTTTTATTTCTATATACTTTCAGACTTCCAGAGAAATGGCAAGCATAGTAGAGAGAAGGTTGTATTCCTCTCCTCAGATTTACTTCATTGTTAATATTTTGCCTCATTTTCTTTGTCATTGACTTTCTCTCAATGTATATTTTCTGAACCATTTGAAAATAATTTGCAGATATCATGCCTTTAAGCCATAAATATTTCAGTAAGTGCTTCCTAAGAACAGGATTTTTTTTCTTACATAGCTACAGTATGTTTAGCAAAATCAGGACATGTAACACTGACACAGTAATATTATCTAATCTGCAATTCATACTCAGATTCTGTCAACATCCTTAATAGCAGTGTTTTTCTCATCTAGGATCTAGTCTCGTAATTAGTTGTCACATTTCTTTAGCCTCCTTTAATCCTCAGCCTTTGTCTTTCATGATCTTGACATTTTTGAAAAGCAGAAGCCAGTTATTCTGTACGGGGTCTTTCAATTTGTCTGGTACTTTCTCATGATTGGAGAGAGAGAATACATTTCAACAAGAACACCACAGAAATCATATTTCTCAGGGCCTCATATCAGGAAGCATGTAATATTGGTTTGTCCCACTAGGGGTGATGTGAACTTTGATTCATTGGTTAAGGTTGCATTTGCTGGATTAATACATTGTAAAGTCACTATTTTTCCCTATTAATTCCTAGGTAATTTGTAGGGAGGCACTTTGAGACTGAAAATATCCTGTTCCTCCTCAAACTTTCATGCACTCATTGACAGCTCTTGACTGAATTTTTTTTCATTCAAAATTTCAAAATAATTTTAAACTATTATTACAACAGTTATAAAATGTGACTTTCCAAGCCCCACATTCTTTTGACGTTGGTTGTGTGTTATTCTACAAGAAAGAGCTTTCCCTTCTCCCCTGTTTAATGACCTGTTGATTCATTTATTAAGATCAGTATGGACTCAGATGTTTTGTTTTAAAATATTCTATGACTGTCATTATTTATTCAGATCCTTACGTTGTCTCAGCTTTGGCCTGTGGGAGCCCCTTTAAATTTGGGTCCTGTGTCCTTTTGAAATGTGTCCATAATTTTTTGAGCACTTTTTTGCTTTCTGTCACAAAATGTTCCAGGCAGCCTGTACGTCCCCTGTTCCAGCCCTGGAATCTGACATTTCTCTTAAAAGCCTGGTTCATTTTAGTTGGGAACAGTATTTAGAAACCAAAATCTGAGTATACCATATTTTATTATTGACTTTGAAAGAGCTTCCATTTTTTTTTCATTACACACATACATTGTACAAATTATCTAAGTATTTTCTTAACATAAATCCCTGCGAGTGGACTTGTTGACCAAAGGATGGGCACATATTAAAGGCTGTGGATACAAGTTGCTAACTGCCCTCCAGAAAAGTACTATTTCAGGTGTATTATTATTTCAAAAGATACACATTTTACTGATTTCACTGAAAAAAAATAGTGTTTTTACCTTAAATTAAGAGTGTGAGTGGACATTTTAATGTTTGTCATTATTTCTTCTTTTTAAAAATATTTATTTAAGTAATCTGTCCACCAAATGTGGGGCTTGAAATCATGACCCCGAGATGAAGAGTCGCACACTTTTCCAGTGGAGCCAGGCAGGTCTTTTGTGGCATACTATTGCTCATATCTCATACACATTTTTTTTTATGGTGATATACATTTTTCGCCACTTTAGAAGAACTTTACACACAGCAACTAAACTCTTTTCCACATGTATCACAAATGTTTTCACAGTTGTTTCCCTTATAATTTAATATGTGACAATTTTTCATTTAGAGAAGTTTCTTCTTTTGTATTTTCTCCCTTTAGTTTCATACTTAGAAAGTTCTCACCTCTGGGGACACCTGGCTGGCTCAGTTGGTACAGCATGTGACTCTCAATTTTGGGGTTATGATTTCAAGCCCCACATCGGGTGTAGAGATTACTTAAAAAATAATAATAATAAAAATTTAAAAAATCTAAAAAAAAAGTTCTCACCTCACTATAAGATATAAAGATATTAACCTATATTTTCTTCTAATACATTTATTTGTGTTTTTTTATTTAAGTTTTTAATAACGCTGGAATTTTAGTTTTGGTGTAAAGTATGAGGTAGGGAATCTGCCTTTTTTTTTTTTTTTTTTGCAGATGAACCCACTGTCCAAATATCTACTGGATAATCTTTCTCTTGCCAATTTAAAATGTCACAAACTGAATTCTTACATATACTGTGATCTGTTTTTAGACCTTCTGCTCTGTTAAATTTATCAATCTGTTAATTCTTAAGCTAATAATATACTTTACAAATTATTGTAGTGATATAATTTTAACACCTGACCAGGAAAGACTTTCTCCTCCCTCCCATTATGCTTCATTATCAAAGTTTCTTGGCTACTCTTCAGGTTTCCAAATAAACTTTTGAATCATGTTGTCAAATTTTTAAAAATCAAGTGGTATTTTGATGGGTTTTGCAGTAAATTTATAGACAACTTTGGGATCTATTTTTCTTAGTAGCCTTAACACCTGTCCAACAAAACTCTGCTCAAAACTCTTATTAATTCAGCGGCCAAATTATTTTGTAATACCATTCTTTGTTTCAGAAAGGCTTTTTTTTTTTTTTTAAAGATTTTATTTATTTATTTGAGAGAGTGAGCAAGAGAGCAGGAGCAGGGGGAGGAGCAGAGGGAGAGGAAGAAGCAGACTCCCGGCTGAGCAGGGAGCTGGATGTGGGACTGGATCCCAGGACCCTAAGGATCATGACCTGAGCAGAAGGCAGGCACTTAACCGACTGAGCCATCCAAGTGCCCTTTTTAAAAAAATGTTTTTATTATTATTTTTAAATATTTTATTTATTCATTTGAGAGTGAGAGAGAGCACAAGCAGGGGGAGCCCAACTTGGGGCTGGATCCCAGGACCTGGAGATCATGACCTGAGCCGAAGGCAGACGATTAGCCATCTGAACCACATAGGTGCCCCCAGAAAGGCCTTAAGAACTCATTGAGATCTTAGTAGAAGATGGGGTAATTTGAATTCAACAACAGAAAAGGTTACTGTGCCTCCTTAAGGGACCATTTACTTAAAATACTGAGCCTGCAATTTCCTATGACTGCTTTTGTTCCTAGATGTAGAAAATCAAATTGCTCAGCAGAGCTCCTGCCACATTTGGTATGTGTGGGTCCTCCTCAGAGCTCAGGGTTGGGCAGTCTCGGCTGATGTTGGAACCAATAAACAAAATAGAAGTTAGTCTCTTGTGAAAATTCATTTAGAGGATTTTTTTTTTAAAGATTTTATTTATTTATGTGACAGAGATAGAGACAGCCAGCGAGAGAGGGAACACAAGCAGGGGGAGTGGGAGAGGAAGAAGCAGGCTCATAGCGGAGGAGCCTGATGTGGGGCCCGATCCCAGAACGCCGGGATCACGCCCTGAGCCGAAGGGAGACGCTTAACCGCTGTGCCACCCAGGCGCCCCTAGAGGATTTTAAATATGAGCTAAGTTATTTGTGAGTTATTTTAGTCGTCAGTGGTTGGAAAAATTTAATGAAGCAGAAAAGAAAAAGGAAAAAAGGCCCAATGTGGAAAAAAATAGGATAGGAAAAACATTTCTAGATAGAACTGCCTTCGCTCATTGATGGATGGATAAAGCCAAAGGGCAAGTCTAAGACTGTAGCTTTTACAGTGAATTTTTAGCTTGAGATACTTGAGATACTTATATACTTGAGATACTTATATATTCTAAAGAAGGCAGGGCACCGCACAGGGTAAAGAACAATAAATCAGCAGGTCATTGGGCAAGTTTTGCCCACTTCAACATTAACTTTGGATCCAGCCCCATGCTTCATATTAAATTCGAATGGAAAACATCCTCCTGCAAATCAAACACACTTAGGGTACAGATTTAAGGTGGCTTCATTTCATGAGGAGGAACTGTGGGATGAGTGGGATGTGTAGATTTTCCACTCAGGAGTAAAGTGAGCCAGCCAATTAGGAATCAGAAGCTGCTGTAGGACTGAGACTGTGACACAGAAGCTAGGGGGATGTAGGCAGATAATGGCAGAAAAGCTTAATTACAGTTCTGGCCAGAGAGTCAAAG
The DNA here is from genome assembly GCF_002007445.2 of Ailuropoda melanoleuca. Taxonomy (NCBI): domain Eukaryota; kingdom Metazoa; phylum Chordata; class Mammalia; order Carnivora; family Ursidae; genus Ailuropoda; species Ailuropoda melanoleuca. The sequence continues at coordinate 43,458,884 of NC_048220.1, forward strand.
AGATGAAGACCTGCAGGGGTCTCCAGCACTCTCCTGATATTTTGAAATGGCAGGCAAGGGCAGAGTTCCTAGAGGAGTTGTAAGATAAATGGATTCCCGAGGACCGGTTCTGAAAATGAATGCAAAATTTAACCATTATCAGAAAAAATAGATTGGTGTAATTCGTGATGAGGATACCTGCAAAGATTGTTTGATGAATTGCATTTGAATTCTGACAAAGGCCAAAGCTTTAATTTAAATGCCAGTCTGAGAGGTAGAGGATTAAAGGAAGGTTGAGATTTCCCTTTGAGGACCAGACACCAAAAAAAAAAAAAAAGAATGAAAATGGGACATGAGTAGCAGAAAGAACAACTAATGCCAAACCCAGGAAAGAACAATAATGTTGGACCTTCACAGTCTGCATTCAGCAAGGAAAAAGAGGAATTAATTAAGGAAAACCTTTTATGTGTAACAAATCCCTTGGGAGCTCAATGGAATTACAGATTCCTTATTTAAAATCTATTCCATGCTGTAATCCTGGAACAGAAAAAGAGGCTGCTGATTGTATCCCTACTTTGTTGGTTAAGAAATTAGCTTCTATTAGGGGCGCCTGGGTGGCACAGTCATTAAGCGTCTGCCTTCAGCTCAGGGTGTGATCCCGGCGTTCCGGGATCGAGCCCCACATCAGGCTTCTCCACTAGGAGCCTGCTTCTTCCTCTCTCACTCCCCCTGCTTGTGTTCCCTCTCTCACTGGCTGTCTCTCTGTCAAATAAATAAAATCTTTTTAAAAAAAAAGAAATTAGCTTCTATTAATCAAAGCAAAACTAGGAAAAGGTGAGGTTGCTCAGACTTTTCCTGCTCTTTTAGAATTATTCCAAAGAGATGCAGGTCGCTGGACTCTGTCATCACGCTAGCTACTCACTGCAGAAGGATACACACTGAAAGCAACTTTGGATTTTTGTAAATTGTGAGAAGAGCATCAACACTAGGGGTGTTAACTTGCTAATCAAAATTCCTGCTTCAAATGATACTGTTATGGTGTAAATCGCAAACCTTTTCTTGTTTGTGAAGCAGATTGGTTCTGTTAGGCGAACTGCCTTGCCTTAAGAAGCCAACCTAAGAAACAAATTTGTACCCACACCAATTAGAAGGATCCAGTAGCCAAGGAAATCAGGAGTCAGGGCTGGAGAATGAGTATCTTTCTAAGTCCTAGATGAAGAAAAACCTGTAACACTGGAATCTATTTTGCAAGGCTTTAAATCTCAGAGGGCAGTGGACAGGTTAGATAAACTCTTCCAGTTGCTGCCAGAAAATACATACTGGAAACTAGAGCTGTCAGCACGGAGATGATTTAGACAGAACTCCTAAGTTAGGAAATAACCTGAATTTATTTCCCATTAAAAAAAAAAAAGACAAAAACAAAAACAAAAAAAAGACTAGATAAAAACACCTTGAAAGTCTGATTGAAATAACTTATGATTCTAAGATTGTAAAAAGCTTAGGACACATGAAGGACTGGAATTAACCAACATTCAGTTCAGACTTTCAGGAACTCCAATAAAATTTTAAGTTTTAGATGTTTAAAGAATTGCTTATGTAAGATGCAAAAGCCACTCAGATAAAATGAAACCAATTTACATCTTACATCCTTGATCTTTGTCTTTACCTGCTAGAATATTGAAAAGGACAAACTATGCTATGCAAATGAAAAATAAACATATAAAAATGTCATTTTTCTAATGTTACATGAGGAAAACAGTTTCAATGGCCCCCACAGAGAATAAATTCCGTTACTTAAGTGCTTAGTAGCTAAATTTTCATCTACTATTTTTTAAAACTCCACTTTGCAAGTAACAGTCAAGTCAAATTATCGGTTTATTAGATTTCCATGCCAGCCTTCCCTACTCCACTTCACAGAGAATGATCACTGACTGGCCAGAGAGCTACCTGCCAGGCCAGAAAATGGGGTGCCTACAACAAATTGACTTTTAAAAATCAGATTATATGGTTGAAACATTATGACTGAACGCTGAGGAGAACATTTATTTTATCACCACAGAGGTTCAGAAGTAATGAAATAAAGCTATTTACTGAACGACTGACTTGACTCTAGGCTGTCCCTATACTTCAAACTTACGATACTTTTAAGATGAGCTCAGAGAACAACACTACCTATGTTTCAGTCTGTGGGCATGATCTGGAAGCTGGAGCAAGACATCATTCTTCACAACTTGTCAATAATATCACCCTGTGAGTGCTGAATTCTGAAATCAACCCACAGTGGGGGTAGTCTGACGGGGCTTGGAAAGTAGTCTGTACAGTTACTTATAAATAGGCAAAGCCAGGCAGTAGTACGAGCACATGCAAGTGGCACAGGAAAGAGGAAGGACCTGTTTCTAATAGTGGAACCTCTTGGCCAGTGGGTCCCGCTTCCTCTGAGGCAGGTTTGGAGCAGGTTTTTCTAAATGAAACTAATTAGGGAGGAAGACGGTAGATGATAGGAACCAACTGGCAAGCCCTGAGACACTCCTGAATCTAAGAGGCCCGGACAGAAAAGGGACCAACAAGAGACTGAGAAGGAGCAATGGAGAAAGTAGGTGAGTCAAGAAAGGGTGGTATCCCGGAGGCCAAGGAAAGAAATGCTGCCGGTAAGTCAGACAGCATGCAGACTATGAACGGGGCCAGGGATTCAGCACAGGAGGCAGGCATTTATCTACTGCTTCTACGTATTTATACACTATTTAAATTTGTATATATTGGCAAACTATAGGATACAATTACTTTTCTTCCTTTAAGGATTTATTTATTTATTTATTTATTTATTTATTTATTTATTTGTTTGTTTATTTAGAGCGTCTCAGGCAGACTCCACACTAAGTGTGGAGCCCGACGTGGGGGCGTGATGTCAGACCTGAGCCGAAATCAAGAGTCAGATGCTTAACTGCCTGAGCCACCCAGGCACCCCCTTAACTTTTCTAACAATCATTCCTGAAGAACAATCCATTTCTTTGCTATAAGCTTTAGTTTTTGTGATGAGCGAAGGTCTATATTCCTCTATCCTTGTGCGTTTTCGACTCATATTTACGTGGAATGAGTGAATGGGATTGTGGCACAAATGTGTTCTCTTTTAAATATTACATCTAAACTGATTACGATTTCAAGGCCTTAAGAGTGTTGCAAATTATTAAGATAAATTTTAGTATAGTTTTGTTTGTTTTTATGCATAGGGATAGTCACATTTTTATTAAGTAACCCAGAAATTGTTGCCTTCTTCTCAAATGTGTAATTTCCTCCATGGAAACATGGAGGAAAGAAAGGTAAGCACTTAAATGAAATTCTTAACCTCTGTTATTATTTCCATAATTTGACTTTCAGAAGGAAATGCTCAAAAACAACTTTGAAATGATTCATTTCTCACTCATCCATGCAGTGTTTTCAAGACATATTTTCAATATTGCTCCAAAATGTATGTTTTAAGCACAAATCTTAAAAGGCCAAATTTTATGTCATAATTCCAAATAATTATTTCATTTTGTTTTATGTTTTGCAGGCAACTCAAACAGGAAAACCAAAGCCCCCAATTCAAACGCAGCATCAAATTCAACAATTGAAACATCCTATGAAGCTGATGATATAATTCAAGATCCAAAAATGGATACAACACAAATCAAAACTGTGTATTACTAAAAAGCCTGTGTTGCAAAAGCTCACTGGAGAGACGGAACAATACAAATAAAGAATGCATTTCAAATACAGTTTGTAATTGTATTTTTCAAAACTTAACCATTCACAAAGCAAGACACAGCTGCATTTTTGATTATTCAATTAATTTATTAAAAACCCACTAAGGTTTCTGATCATGTGCAGAAGTTTACTTTTATTTGCTAATTAAGATGCTTCTGTATTACATGGAATTATGCTAATACTTCAGGAGAAATTAAAGAACTTACCAGCAACACAGACAAGTGAACCTACACCAGTGTGGAACAATGAGAGATTTGTCACATTACCAACATTTCACAGTTCTTTTGATACTCAGAGGCAGTTCTTTTTATGAGATGGTACTGGATAGGTGAATCTCAGGGGGGATGGTCTTATAAAACAGAGGTGGCATGTTAAGTCTCTCAGAGATCAACCCATACTGTTTTTTCAGGGGTTGCTGGGTACAAAATGAATGTACTGTCTTTATAAAACCTAACAATTCAATAACAAAATACGTCACAGTGCGTAATCTGCATAATCAATATTTTCTGCATACCAAGGGATAACCATTAACAAAACTCCACTGATAAAGTTCCTGCGGAACTTCCATAATGAAAGTTATAAAAAAATAAGTTCTCTAGTTCCACCTAAGGCTACTGCATTAATACCACTTAAGACACCTAGAAATAAAACTATGGTTTCTGCACGTTATAATTATCTTAAAAGATTTTTATTCCTAAGTATGATTTCTATTACAAGAACACAGACCTTGTTTTCTAATGGAAAACACTAGGAAAAAAGCGTTAATTTTAAAAGCTGGCTCTTCCCAACACATCCGCTGTGTTGTGTAAAATTACTGTGGTTGGAAGACTAGCCTTTGAAAATGTGTCATATACAGCTTCTCTGCTCTGAGGGAGAAAAAAAACCAAAAGGAATACCCTATTGCTCTCAGGCATGCAAAGCTCAGGTTTAGAAACTTTTGACCATTAGGCCGTCAAAATTTTTACCAAGAACTGGGGATGTCTTCTGGACCAGCACTGTGCCGACGTTTCTGTGATGATGGAAGTGTTCTTTCTATATCTGCACTGTCTGTGGCAGCCACTAGCCACATGTGGCAACTGGGCACTTAAAATGCGGCTCATGCCACTGAAGAATACATTTATATTTTATTTATTTAATTAATCTAAATTTAAATAGCCACATGTGGCTCCAACGAGAGCACAGCTCCAAGATCATTACTGCAGCGTCTACTGCCTGTGCTGGATTTCACACTGGCTGTCTTGATACACAGATATTCGGAATTACACTACTCGTCAGATGTTGCGTCAGATAAAAACCTAGGCTGAGAAAGTTAAGGCACTGGTACAGCTCTACCTTCGCTGTTCAAGGGCAAGGGCGGATGCCATAAATGACACAGGAAGCAGGCAAATTGGCCAAGGCCAGCAAAATGCTCAAGGTCCCCCAAACTCCTCCTAACCTGTGAGAGATACGGAGGCTGGGTCTGGCTGCATGTGTGGACCCTGGGCTTCCCCAGTGGGATTACCATCCTGTGGCTTAAGACCCACACTCTCCTTGGATGCCAACGGCCCAGGAAGATGGAATCCCAGCACTAGTACTAGTTGTAGTCCCTGCCAAGCCAGGTTACCTGGGGGACAGCTACCAGGTTCAACCAGCGGACCAAATGCTATGTGTCTCTGTAACTTTGAAGCAGCTGTGCTTCACAGATTGAGACAAACTACTAAGAAGGCGAGAAGCCTCATCAAATTACAGCCAAGTCTACACAATGAAAACTATTTTAAATGATTTTTTTTTTGGGTGTAACAAATACTAACCTAGTGACAGAATTTAAGTCAGTCAAAAATAATCTAAAAATTCAACACAAACAAATTTCCAAGTATGCACATAATGCAGGTTGTTCTGGGGATGGGTCTGATAAGGCATATAGTAGCTTTCTGTGCTTTTAAAAGACAAGTCACTGGAATTTTTGTTAATAATCAAATCTTAGAAAGGAAAGTGAGTCTAGAAGAAGAGGACATAATGAGAATATACAAATAATAGGACACAAAAAATTCAAGTTATTTTCTATGTGGTCTTCTCATGAGAGCAATCTCATCTTTAAAAAAATTGTTTAACTGCATTTTGAAGTGGATGAAAACAAGTCCCAATAAAAGTCATTTCTTTCCTTAAAACTCTCTCATGGTGTCTCATTGCTTACAGATTCAGGTCCAAGCTTCCAAACATGGAACTTAAGAGTGCTCAATTCTCCCACTTCCTGCCTCACATATTGCTCACAATTCTTAACACACACACAACTCTGTTGTTTCTGTTGTGGTCTCTGTTCACAGCACCCACTCATCAGTCACTGCCAGGACTTCCACCTTCATCCTCCATCAAAATCCAAGTCAAACAATATTTTCTTTAGGCTGCCTCTTCTAACTCCTCCAGGCAAGCTAAGTAGCCGTCTGTGTTTCTATAAACACATGCTCAGGTCAATTACTGCACTTATCATACAGTGATGTGTTCTGCTGTTTCTCCTACCAACTAAACTAGGAACCTCTTCAGGGAAGCAGATGAGTCTTTATGAATCTTTGTATCCCCGGTACATAGCAGAGCGTGTGCCATGACAGGTGCTCAATCAATGTTTGCCAAAGAAAGGAATCGATGGCATTTTTATCAACATTATTAATAACTCTGCAACCTAGTTTAATTGAAGGTGACCTAGGGTTATATAATTTTAGACAAAGTGACTTGTAAGTACAGACACATAAATTATTTTATTCCTTATTTATTGATGTTTTGGCCCCAGAGAACCAAAGATGTAAACAGATATGTATGAAGGGGGAACAATTAGGGATACCTTGGAGAGATTTTAGCCAACAGATGATAATGGAGAAAAGAAAGGGAACTGTGTGGGAAGCAGATCCATCAGCTAAAAGCAAGAGCCTCAGAGTATTCAGATAACCAGGTTACAGATACAAAGCTCTATATGCATCTAGTGAAAATGACACACATTGGTTGGTAGGAATGTAAACCAAATATCAATTATCTGCTTAAAGAAGTTGAATGTGTTTAACAGTTATATTAATAGATTCAACCTTTACTATTACAGAATGCTACCTGCTTACCTATAGTAATTTCTAAAATGAATAACATTACTTGAATTGTACTAAAATATTGATAAGCACATGCATTAAGGAGGGGAAGAGGTCTCAGAGATAACTGGGTACAATATGTTATAGATGAAAGACACCAAGGCCCAGAGAAGTGAAATGATTTAGTTGGAAGTCACACAGATGGTTAGAAAGGCCACAACTTTTTGGATTTTTACTGTAAAATTCAGTTTTCCTTCTGCTACATACTGCCTCAGGGAAAATTTCACTAATCTTCTAAAATTTATTAGTGAGGTCTGTATCCAATCCCAACAACAAGATCACTTTAAAAGAAAACTAGTGAAAAGAAATGAATTTTATTCAGATGAGAGACTTCATAAACTATTCTCATACTATGGGGAATTGACTTAAGAATAATTCCAAGAATATTAACTGGTGGAAAAAAATTACTGAGCATTAAAATTTTTTAATTTGCACACTGTATTAGTGCTGAATTTTATATAACTCGTCTGGACCATTATTAATTGCGTCCCCATTCAGGAAAAAAATCGAATGAGCCAATTTATAGTCTCTACAATAAACAAATAAAACTCACCAATACCTGAATTAACTTTGTTTCACTACAATTATTAGCATTTTTAACCATGTTACACACTCAACAGGATGAGGTCATATGTAGCGTTTCTCAATCATTTTTAAAAGTTCTTTTATTTTTTTCATCATGATAACTAAAGAACTGTATTTTCATAACATGCAGTTTAAAAAATGCGTAAATACAACAAAGGCCAAACAAACCCTTAAAAAGCTAATAACTCTGTTTCTCTTCAACAGCTGACAGAACTATTTAAAAAAAGGGGGGGGTTCTTTCTGAGGAGGCCATCTGACTAAATGTGTGAACGCTTCCTCAGCTATGACGCCAGAACAGGGATGTGGGTGTAGCTTCCCTAGAATGGGAACATGGTAAGCACAGGTATGAGGAGTCAGCAAGTTCCCCCAGTCTGACTGAGGTCATGCCAGAGAGGGGAGCTGCATGAGGAAAGAATCAGTACGCCTGTCCAGCTTGTGAGGTTACGTGTACTTACCTGATTTCACCAAAACGATTTCACCTGTAGCCACGTCTGCAGGTGAGCAACTTGAACATTTCTAACTGCACCACAGTGAGGTACACGCAGTCTTTGGTGCCGAGCCATGATAACTGGGTGATGTCTGATGCTGCTACAACAGTAAGTGTTTAACTCACTGGGTGTCAGGGCTATCTAAACACTAACCAAAGTAAGTGACACTGATCATAGTGAAATAAAAAATGTAAGAAACACTTCTATCTACTAATATATGTTTGAAAATGCTTACCCATATAAAATTTTCATTGTTATATAAAGGCTTTCATGATGCAACTCCCTGGCTCTTATATTTTAAAAAGTACAGAATAAAATTCTTAATCCTAAATTTTTGTCACTGCTTTTAAGGTCTATGACTGAAGTAAAAGAGAGAAACACCCCAAACTGGTCATTTTTGAAACCATAAATTCAGTGTGAAACCTGCTTCAAAACTACAAATTATTTTAGACAAATAAATATATATGTTCACAGTTATAAAAATTTTCCACATTACTCATAGAAACAAGCTTCATAAAATTTACATACAGAATACAATAAAAATCAGTTCTAATGATGATTTAGCGGTCATCCTCCTAATTAAAAAGTTCTGTGTTTGAGGTATCACTGGAAGAGATGCCAATATGGCACATTTGTAAAACAACCCAGGAGTCTATCCTAAAAATTCTACCCAACACAGCGTCATCTCTATGAGGCTGAACTACACTTGCCTTTTTAAACAAGGAAGAAAATTGTAATTGTTACAATAACAGAGGAGGCAGGTACTAGACACTCTGTGTTTCATGTAATAGTAAAAATTCCTTATACGTATTTTCATTATCATCTTCCTGCCAACACCATTCATTTCAAACGTCCTAGTTAAAACCAATAAAGCAGCTTCATCTCCTATAACATCCAAAAAAGGTTTGAGATTTAAAAACAACAGTGAAAATTTTCACTATCTTTATATATTATCATAGGATATAAAGTTATTAAGTCTTTCAGAGTCAAGAGCAAAGCATTATCCCCTACCTCACTTTATCACTGGAAGGCGGACACTTGATTCAGCAAATACTCATTAAGTGCTAGGTAGATTACCTGTGTTGACCGTAGTAAAGCCATTTACAATCAACTTATGAAGTAATAACACTAGTCGGACAAAGAGTCATGAATACCAAAAATGATGCGTTTTGCATGTACAAATATCCATACTTGGGGCATGGCTACCAAGTAATAAGACTGATTCAATACTTTAGAGTCAGCACATTAAAAATGTATTGCCAGATGACAATGGTCCCATATATGAAAAAAAATGTCTATATGGAAAAGGCTGTGATTTATTGCAAAGCATAATTATATATATATATATATATATATATATATATATANAGGAAGGTCAGATAATTTTCAAAACCAAATTTTAAAATTTAATGGCTTAGGCCGAAGATTCAGTTACTTTTTGGAGATCTCAGAAGGATTAGGGGTGGAAGAATGCTTTTCCTTTTTTCTCTTCTTTTTTTCCTTTTTGTGATGTTTCCCCCTTTTTGACTTATTCTTTTTTTCTTTTTTCTTTTCTTTCTTCTGATATTTTTGTTTCTTTTGTTTTGAAGTGTCCTCTTCAGTGGAACTGGATGAATAAGACCTAAGGGTAATAATACATACTGACTGATAATTGCATTTATGGCTGATAGGTAAATTTTAAATGGGATTTTAACTGTCTTAAATCGTTTCTGGAGCAAGGTGGGGTATAAACAAAGAAACTCAAAATGTGCTTTATATATTTGTATTCTCTTAATATACTGACTTTGGAATGTTTGCTCCTTGGCCACAGAAACTGACAAGTAACTCTATTCTGCTCAACTCTAGTAATAAGTTTTAAACTCAGTAAGGCTATAATGATTTTTCTGTGATTTTCAGTTTTTCATCCTGTCATACCCTTCAAAATCTTATAAGGTAAGCAAAGCGTCATTTACCAAGCCTTTATTATATATATAATTCATTCCCATATGCAATAACTTGTTACTAGAGTCTCTTAAAAGAGCTACAAAAAGACACAATTATGTAAAAAGGGCGATGATTGTACCTCAGTATCAATGGGTGAAAGCTGAAAATTAGCAAAATAAAGGCACTTTTGTTAATTCTTCTGATTTTTCAAGTTAGAACACTTGAATCTTCCAGATGCAGAGTGATACAGATGAGCGCTTGCATTCCAAAGTCACTTTCACTAGTTACGAAAAAGATGCGTTTACGTGAATATAAATGAATGAGGATGATTTAGCATTATTCTTTATTTTTCTAATATTACTCTAATTAAAAAAAATAGGGGGAAAGAACTATAGAATTCCTTTCTCTACTATGAGGAAAAAAAAAAGTAATAAGAAACAGAGAAACCATCTCTTAAGATCTCATATAAACAGGTACACAACAATCTGCCCAGACTCTAAATGTGTGACAAGACAGAAACTGAGTCAATTTAAAATCTAAAAAAGACATCTCAAGAGATAGTTGAGTGATCTCACCACTAGAAGTTAAAGCCCAAACTAAGAAAACTTGACAGAGGTAAAAAAAACAAATGCGTGAGACTATAAGTCTGGGTCTGTAGCGTGCTACACGAACCCTGTTTAGGAACTCTGAGTTTTCCCTTGTTTCTGTAATGCTGTACTCCTTTCTCCATCTTGTCTATTTTACTTGGACTTTTGGCTGTTTTCCTGGGCTTATTTTCTCATGGATTCTCTCGTTCCCTCTTCAACTCTGTTATTGGCAATGCTTTTCCTGTTTTAAAGCCCCTGCTTGACCTCTGGATTCTGACTAGAGCTTCTTTGCCTGTTCATTTTTCTTTGGCTTTCTGGTCCTGGATGCTCATTTTTAAGGTACAGTGTTAGATTTACACACAATTCCATTAGGTGGCAAAATCTCTGCTAAGTATGCCCAGAAAAGTTCACATAATTTCAGGCCCTGTCTGAGGTCTGTGAGACCCCATTCTTGAATAAGTAATCTGTTACAATAAAACAAGTATATTAGAATTTGGAAGAAAATAGAGAATTTCATTTTTCCTATAAGCAACCCATCTTGCTGTGCTAATACAACTGATTCAACAACACACGAGTCAGACTACAAAACACACTGAGCTCTACTTTCCTGTTAGTTTTCATGTTAAAGATTATTCAACTCCCAACACTTGAGGGAAAACAAACTTTTCCAATTTATAAAGTAGCTGAGGTGTTAAAATGTACGTATTAAATGCTCTATGAAGTAACACCTGACTTGCAGAACCCACTCTGTTAGAGAAGGAGGGTCCAAGCCAGACAGTACCACTGTCAAGGGCCTTAAAAAAGTCTGTCTGTATTTATTTATTCTAGTATAAGTGAAACTGCACTCATTTACCATAAAAGAAACTGCTTCTTAATTCTTTTGATCAATTTCTTTAACCAGTTAGTTGTTAAAAGAGTTAATATTAAAAATTCATAGGTGGCTGACAAGGGTTGTGAAGGACCTAAAGGAATTTTCAGCATCGTGAGTATATAAATCATATTAGTAACTTAATTTTGTAGCCATGGCAATGATATTTTGAGAATACAAATATTAAGCTTCAACTTTTAGGACAAAATATATATGTAAAGAATTTAGAAATCATCCAATTAAAAGCCTGGCTGATGTTTTAAACTCAAAATTCTAGAACACATAAAAGAAGGGAGGGTAGCTATTATTTATTTATACCTTAATTTGCTCAAAAAAAAAAAAGGTGGCTAAGTATCAACTTTATTTTTGATTCCTGACTTTGTTATTTTACCAAAACAACTGATTGTCTAATTCCCATTTAGAAAAAAATTAACTGGACAACACACAAAAAATAAAATTTTATAATCCATCCTGGATTCACAGTCCTGTTTTTAAAAAACAATGATGTTAAAAAATACCTTTTCCTTTTTTTTTTCAACTTGATTTTCTCTTTGCTTTTTGCTTTTTTCTTCTCTTCTTCTTCATTTACTCCTGTGTGTTGAGGGGAAAGAATCAGGATACCATGAATCTACATACTGATATGGTATGTATACATTTTTTTGATTTTGGTTGTTGGCTGATGAATTTCATTGGTTAGGATATTGCACTTTTCTTGTAACAATTTCTCCTTTCTTGATAGTTTTTTTTAAATTGAGGCATAATTGACATATAATATTATATTACTTTCAGGCGTACAACATAATGGTTTGATATTTGTATACATTAACAACTATTACCATGTTATACAGTTACCCAAAATTTTTTTCTTGTAATGAGCACTTTTAAGATCTACTCTCCTAGCAACGTCCAAATATATAATACAGTACTATTAACTATAGTCAACATGCTGTACATTAAATCCCCACGACTTATTTATTTTATAATTGGAAGTTTGTACCTTTTGACCACCCTTATTACCTGCCTCTAACAACCACAAATCTCTTCTCTGTATCTATGAGCTTGGCTTTTTTGTTTATTTTTTATATTTCACATATAAGTGAAATCATACAGTGTTTGTCTCTCTCTGACTTATTTAACTTAGCTTGATACCCTCAAAGTCCATTAATTATTTTTATTTATTAAGAAGCTTTTAAAAATATTATATGCTTTTTATAACAATTTCAATCACTGCTAGGTACATTGAGTAAAAAATTCATGTACTCCACTATTAATTCCTACAACAAATCAATGTCAACAATTTGGTGGGTAGCATTTTAGGTCTTAAAAAACAAAACAATACAATCAGATACAGTTGTTCTTTCCCTCCTTCCCTTCCTTTTTTCCCTTCCTTTCCTTCCTTCTTTCCTTCTCTCTCTCTTTCTCTCCTTCTTTTTAAGTAGATGCCGCATCCAGCATGGGGCATGAACTCACAACCCTGAGGTAAAGAGGGTTGATCTTGCATGCTCTACTGACTGAGCCACCCAGGTGCCCCTAAATACAGGTTTTTAAAATTTTCTTTTTCAAACAAACTTAGCATCATGGGATTCTAAGATCACGATGTTAGGATCCCAGGACAATAACAATAGATCTATTATTTATGTCATCAGTGTCCCTGAAGGAAAGGATATATATTATTCTCTAACCTGTTTCTAAAATATGCAACTTGGTGTGTTTTCTTCTACGCTTGCTCTCTAATAACCCAATGTGCATATATAGTCACTTATGTAAAATAGTTACATATAAGTCCCAAGTTTTTCCCTCTTTTGAAAGATGGATATAGGGTATTTTATATGGTATATAAATACAATGGCATATATAAGAGTTTGCAACTTATTTCACCTATGTAAAAAACCAGTTGGATAGAAACAAAAATCAACTAGACTTCTGCTCCTGGGAAGATGAAGTAAGTGTATTTTTCCTATTTCTCCCAGTTAAGTTCAACTAAAAATACCAGACATTAAAAAAAACAAACATAAAAAACTGAAAAGTAGAAATAAGACCAGCTAAGGATCTTGAAACCCACAGAATGACACAGTAGTGAGTTCCCTGGATTCTTGCTTCCTATAGCCCAGACCTGGAGCTGAAGAAGCAGGCAACCTGGCAATGTCAACGGGTACAGAAAAAAATGCCCCAACAAAAAGCCTTATTTCTTTTGCCAAAGGACCAAAACAGGGACAGCCTAGAGACAGGTAGCTGGTAGATAATAACTGCCCTACTGAAGTCAAATACCACAGAAAAAACTTGAACCTGTCCTGCCCATGTCAGCAGAGGCTAGGGGGGAACCTAGGCATTCCGCTCTTGTAAAGCTGTGATAAGGCACCTCAATTCCCCAGCCTGAGAAGTCTAAGTAGGTGGCCAGGACTTTCATCTCTACTAGCCAGTAAGAGATCTCCACTAAGAATGTCAATAGAGACCACTTAGGGAGCCCTGACTTCTGCTGCCACGCAGTAGTAATAAGGCCCCCCTCCCATCTACAATGAAGGGTTGTCAGAGGAGATCTAATGAAAGTCAGGGCTTTCATCCTCACTCAGTGGTAACAACACCACTCCCACCATGGGATACCACAATAGAGAGTTGGAACTCCTACCATCCCCCAGCAGTAACAAGAAGTCATGACCGCTTTGAGTGTTTGTGGAATTTGAATGGGGAAACAGACCTTCTGTCTCCACCTGGCAGTCACAAGGTGGCATCCCCACTTTTCCTTCTGCGGTGGTACCAGAGAAAATCAGATAAAAGAGGTTTAAGAAAAGTCAGAGATTCATAATATAACAATGCCCAAGTTTCAGTTGAAAAGAACTCAAGTCAAGAACCAGGAAGATCTCAAATTGAATGAAAAATGAAACAATGAATATGACAACGCCATAATGAGAGAGATATTAAAATAATCTGAAAAAGATTTTAAAGCAGCTGTTATAAAAATGTTTCTATGAACAATAACGAGATTGTGGAAACAAAGGAAAATATGTGAAAGCTCCAAAGAAACTGAAAATACAAAGAAGAACAAAATAGAATTTTTAGAACTAAAAATACAATAAATGGAATTAAAATACTCAGTGAATGGACTCAAGAGCAGATTGCCGAGCACTTAAGAAAAATATCACTGAATGGGAGAGCATAACAACAGAAATCACCCAATTTGAGCAATGGAAAGGAAACAGATTTAAAGAAAAGAGACTGGGGAATCTGGGGGACAGTAACAAAAGATACAATATTTATGTCACTTGGAGTCCTAGAAGGAGAGCATAAAGAAGGAGGGGCTTAAAAAGTACTTGAAAAAATAATAGCTGGAAACTTCCAAATTTAGCAAGGGACATAAACTTACAGACTCAAGATGCTCAGTGAATCCCGAACAGGATAAACCCAAAGAAATCCATATTAAGACATATGACAATTTAACCTTTGAAAACTAATGGAAAAAATCTTGAAAGTAGCCAGAGAAAAATAATACATTACTTATGTGAGTGAAACAGAATGGAAGCAGATTTCTTATTAGAAAGCATCAAAGATAGAAGTAAGTGGCACTGCATTTTCTAAGTGCTGAAAGAAATGTCAACCTGGAATCCTCCACCCAGTAAAAATATTCTTCAGGAATGAAGGAGAAATCAAGATATACTCAGATAAGGAAAAAGTAAAAGAATGTGTTACCGGCAGACAGACCCTAAAAGAATGGCTAAAGGAAGTTCTCTAAATGGAAAGGAAATGATAAAAGAAACAATGCTGGAACACTGAGAAGGAAGAACATAGTAAGGAAAAACATAAGTACAATATGCTTCCCTTCTCTTGAGTTCCTAAATTATGTTTGATGGTGGAAGCAAAAACTATACCACTGTCTCATATGGTTCTTTTTTTTTTTTTTAAGATTTTATTTTTTTATTTGACAGAGATAGAGACAGCCAGCGAGAGAGGGAACACAAGCAGGGGGAGTGGGAGAGGAAGAAGCAGGCTCACATAGAGGGGCACCTGGGTGGCTCAGTCGTTAAGCGTCTGCCTTCCGCGCAGGGCGTGATCCCAGGGTCCTGGTATCGAGCCCCACATCAGGCTCCTCCACTGGGAGCCTGCTTCTTCCTCTCCCACTTCCCCTGCCTGTGTTCCCTCTCTCGCTGGCTGTCTCTCTCTGTCAAATAAATAAATAAAATCTTTAAAAAAAAAAAAACCATAGAAAAATTAAAAAACACTATGGACATAGTCAAAGACACTACAGATAAATCAAAATACAATTCTACAAATGTTCAAGTGACACTATAGCTAAATCAAAGCGCTAGAAATAATCCTAAAAGATATTCAAGTAACCCACAGGAAGGCAGGGGAAAAAAAAGACAACAAGAATGAAAAACAGAATAAACAGAAAACAAATAATAAAATGGCAAAATTAGCCCAAACATATAAATAATTAATGTAAAAAAATACCAATCAAAAGAAATCGGCAGAGTGCATTGAAAACTACAATCCATCCATCCACACTGTCTACAAGACTCCCACCTCAAATAAAATTATAGACACACTGAAAGTAAAAGGATAGAAATGATACATCAAACAAACATTACCAAAGAAAAGCCAGAGTAGCTATATTGATAGCAGATAAAACAGACTTCAGAACAAAGAAAATTACCAGTGAGAGTAAGAGGCATAATATAATGATAAAAGTTTTGACTCACCAACAAGACATATCCTAAATGTGTATGCACCAAGTAACAGAGCTAAAAATACATGAAGCAAAAACTGATAGACCTGCAAGAACAGACAAATCTACGATGGCAACATCTCTCTCTCATCAGTTAATAGATACTATACACAAAGTCAGCAAGAATAGAGAACTCAACAACACCATCAACCAACAGAATCTAAATGATATTTAAAAAACACTCCAGCCAACAAGAGCAGAATATACATTTCTTCCCAAGGCCTACAGAACATAGACCAAGATAGAATACACCCTGGGTCATAAAGCAAATCTTAACAAACTTTAAAAGAACTGAACATATACGAAGTTAAGTCTCTGTTCATAATGGATTCAAATAAGAAATCAGTAAATGAAAGATAACAGGAAAATTTCCAAACACTTGGAAACAAAACAACACTTTTAAGTAATCCAGTGGGCAAAGAAGTCTCAAGGAAAGCAAAACACACTGAACTGAATGAAAGTGAAATATATCAAAATTTGTGTAACACAATAAAGCAGTGCTGACAGGAAAATTTATAGGACTAAATGCTTCCAAGAGAAATGAAGAAAAGTCTCAAATTAATAATACCTAAGCTTGAATCTCAAGAACCTAGGGGGGGAAAGATAAATAAATGCAAACCAAGTAGAAGGAAGAAAATAATAAAGCACAAGAATTAATGAAATTGAAAACAGAAAAAAAAACAGAGAAAAAGAATAAAACAAGGAGCTGAATCATAACCTGACAAATCTCTAGCAAAATGTGAAAGAAAAAAAAGACACAAATTAACAGTGTCAGGAGTGAAAAAAGGGATATCGGCGCAGACCTTGTATACATCAAAAGGATAAATGAAATAAATCTGGCAACTTAGACAACATGGACCCCTTTCTCAAAAAACAAACTGCCACAACTCATCTCACATGAAATAGGTTATCTCAATAACCCTTTAGGTAAAAATTAAGGAAATTGAATTTGTAATTTAAAAACTTCCAAAAAGAAGTCTACCAAACACTTAAGAAAAATTAACACCACTTTTATACAAATCTTATGCAATCTTTCCAAAAAATAGATGAAAATTAAATCTCAATATTCTATGTGTCTGATACCAAAATCAGACTAAAACAGTACAAAACAAGAAAACTATATACCAACATATTTCATGAATATCGAAGGAAAAGTCCTGAACAAAATATTAGCAAATAGAACTCAGGGATGCAAGGCTGGTTCAGTTTTCGAAAATCAATAATATGGTCTACCATATTAACAAGCTAAGGAAAAATCATAATATCATACCGATTAATGCACAAAATGCTTTTTGCAAAATCTGACAATGATTCCATAATAAATACTCTGAGAAAAAACCAGAATAGAATCTTTCTCAACTTGATAAAGAGCAACTACATACAACTTAGAGCTAACATTATACTTAATGGTGAAAGTATAAATGCTTTTGTCCTCTAGGATTAGAATCCAGGTAAGAATGTCACCTCTCACCACTCTTTTTCAACACAGTGCAATAAGTTCTAGGTATGGCAATAAAGCAAAAAACAAAAAACAAAAGATTTACAAATCAAAAGGAAATAAATAAAACCATTCCTATTTGCAGACGATATGCTGGTTTACATAGAAAATCCCAAGGAGTCTACAAAAAAACTCTCAGAAATAAGTGAGTTCAGCAAGTATAAAGATAAACATACACAAAGGAATCGTATTTCTATAAAATAAACACAAGACAACAAAGTTCAGAATAGACCATTTATAATTATTTTTTAAAAAGAAATATTTATAGGTATAAAACTAACAAAACATTTACAGGATATTATGCTGAAAATGACACAATGCTGAGTAAAGAAATCAAAGATCTAAATAAATGGAGAGACAGATCATGTTCATGGACTGGAAGACTCAACATAGTAAAGATGCCAATTCTCCCTAAATTGATACATATGTTTAATGCATTTCCTATCAAAATCTCAACCAGATTTCTTTGTAGATACAGACATTACCCTAAAATTTATATGGAAAGAATAGAGAATAGTTAAAACAACTCTGGATAAGAATAAAGTGGGAAGAATCAGTCTATTCAATTGTAAGAGTTATTATATAGCTATGTTAATCAAGACTGTGTGGCAGTGGTGGAAGAAAAGACACACAGCTCAATGGAACAGAAGACAGAACTTAGAAACAAACCTGCACAAATATGACCAGCTGATATTTGGCAAAAATGCAAGAGCAATTCAATGGAGGAAAGACAGCTTTCCAACAAAGTGCTGGAACGATTGGTTATCTTTAAGCAAAAGACTAAAACTTGGCTTAAGTCTCTCAACTTATACAAAAATTAACTCAAAAAGATCATGGACTTAAATTATTTACTATTCAACAATAAAAAGAAACAAACTTGAAATATGCGGCAACCTGAGTGCATCTCCACAGAATTATACCTAGTGGAAAAAGCTAATATAAAAAGATTATATACTATATGAATCCATTTATGAAATATTTTTGAAATTATATTATAGAAATGGCAAATTTTGGGTTGCCAGAAATTAAGAAGGTAGTAAGGGCAAGAGTGAATTGTGGCTTTAAAAAAAGGCAATATGAGGGGCGCCTGGGTGGCACAGCGGTTAAGCGTCTGCCTTCGGCTCAGGGCGTGATCCTGGCGTTATGGGATCGAGCCACATCAGGCTCTTCTGCTATGGGCCTGCTTCTTCCTCTCCCACTCCCCCTGCTTGTGTTCCTTCTCTCTCTGGCTGTCTCTATCTCTGTCAAATAAATAAATAAAATCTTTAAAAAAAAAAAAAAGGCAATATGAGTGAACCTTGTAGTGACAGAAATATTGTTTATCTTGACTCTACAATGTCAGAATCCTGGTTGTGACATTGCACTACAATTTTGAAAGATGTTACCATTGAGGGAAACCGGATAAAGAGTACAAAGTACTCTCTGTATTATTGCTTATAGCTGCATGTGAACCTACAATTCTCTGAAAATAAAAAGTTTAAAAAAATCAATTGCCCATAAACGTATGGGTCCGTTCTGTTCCATGGATTGATCTATCCTTCCATCAATACCACACTGCCTTAATTACTTGTAGCTTTACACTAAGCCCTGAAATTAGATTGTGCTAGTCCTCCAACTTTATTACTCTTTTTCAAAGTATTTTAGCTATTCTAGGTTCTTTACACTTCCACAAGACCTTTAAAAGTGGCTTGTCAATTTCTAAAATAATCTACTAGAATTCTGATTGTGATTAGTTTGAATCTATAAATCAGGTTGGGGAGAACTGACTTTTTTTTTTAATTCAATTAGCCAACATATAGTACATCATTAGTTTGTGGTATAGTGTTCAATGAGAGAACTGACATCTTAAAAAGACTGAATCTTCTTTCCACGAATATGGTCTATCTTTTGATTCATTCATTTCTTTAATTTCCCTCAGCAATGTTTTATATGTTCCAGGCATACACATTTTCTGTCAGTTTATCCCTAAGTATTTTACATTTTTAATGCTGTCATAAAAGGTATTTTTAAAATTTCAGTTTTTGATTGTTTATTGTCACAATACAGAAATACAATTGATTTTGTGCCCATTAATCAATCTTGTATCCTTCAACTTTGCTAAACTTAGTTCTTAGGTTATTAGTTTCTACAAGTTTTTTTGGTAGATTCTACAGGATTTCTATATAGAGGACCAAGTCATCAATAAATGGTTTTTACTCTTTCCTTTCCAATCTGGATGCCTTTGATTTTTCTTGTCTTATTGTGTGGCTGGATTCCCCACTACAATGTTGAATAGAAGTGGTAGGACTGGACATCTTTGCTTTGTTTCTTATGGTATGGAAACATTCAGTCTTTCACCATTAGGTATTATGTAATCTTCCAGTTTTTTATAGATGTCCTTTATCAAGTCGATAAAGTTCTCCTCCTAGTTTGCTGAGCATTTTCATCAAAAATGGACAGTGGACTTCCTTATATAATTTCTTAAAATATTATAATTATCAAATAGGTATTCTTTTTTAAAGAGCTATTAAAAATGGTGAATTACACTGGCTGGGCTTGAATTGAAACAAATCTTATACTACTGGTATAAACACCACTTGGTCATAACATCCTTTTCACATTTTGTTGGACTTGATTTGGTAAATTCTTTTAATTGCTTAAAATTCTGTTTGTGCCTGTATTTGTAGGAGTCTTTACTTGTAGTGTTATCAGGGGAATGCTGATCTTATATTTGAGTTGGAAAATAATCCCTCCTCTTCAATTTTTAAGGCTTTATGTAGAAATGGTATTATTTCTCCTTTAACATCTGGGAGAATTAAGAGAGAAGCCATTCAGCTATGGAGTTTTCTTTGTTGAAAGTTGTTTTCTAAACATTTAACTTAATAGATGCAAGCTATTCAGTTTATTTCTTCTTCAAAGGGTTTTGGTAGTTTGCATGTTTCAAGTAATTGTCCATTTTATCTAAGTTGTCCAATTTATTGGCATAAGGTTTTTCACAATATTCCCTTATTTTAATACCTGTATAATTTGTGTTGTTGTCATTTCTTTCATTTCTGATACTGGGGTTTTTTGTTTTGTTTTGTTTTGATTTTTACCTGATCAGTTCAGAGAGCAATTTTTCAATTTTATAGATCTTCTCAAAGGACCAGCTTTCGATTTTACTAATTTCCTCTATTGTTTTCCTATTTTCCATTTCAGTGATTTCATCTCTGATCTTTTTTATTTTCTTTCTTCTGCTTACTTTGAGTTTCATTACTCTTTTTTTTCTAGTGTTTAAGCACAGGTTAAGTTATAAACCTGAGACATTTCTTCTTTTCTAATGTAGGAATTTAGTGCTGTAAATTTGCCTTTACGTGCTGCTTTAAGAACATCCCATAATTTATTACGTTGTGTTTTTGCTCATTCAGCTCCAATACTAATTTCCTTTTGCCTTTTTTCTTTGACCCAATGGGTTATCTAGAAATATGTTAGATTATATATATTGGGTACTTTTGTAGGAAGGTGTTACTAAATTCCTAATTCCCTTGTGGCTAGAGAACATGATTTGCATAATGGGCTTCCTTTAAAAAGTATTAAGACTTGTTTTATAACACACAATAAGGTCTATCTAGGTAAATGTTCTGTGCGCTTTTGAAAACAAATGTATATTCTGCTGTTGTTGGGTGATGTGTTCTGTAAGTATTGAATAGGTCAAGTTGGTTGACAGTGTTATCCAAGTCTTATATATTCTTTCTGATTTACAGTCTGACTGTTCCATCAATTACTGAGAGAGGAATGCTGAAATCTCCAACTATAATTGTGGATTTATTTATCCACAAGGATTTTCCCTGGTAGTTCTAGCAGTTTGTTTCATATAGTTTGAATTTGTTATTAGGTGCATAACCACTTAGTATTTATATGTCCTCTGCACTAACACTTTTATCATTACAAAGAAACCGTCTTCATCCCTAGTTATACTCTTTGTTTTGAAATTGACTTGACCTGACATTAAAATAGTCACGTTAGCTTTCTCTTGAGATTTTTTTTGTATCTGTAAGTTCAGAATGACTACTGCAAACATGCCCCTCCGCAAAGTTATAAGAAACCAAGCAAATAAGTAGCTATGGGGAAAAATAACCACTTCCACTTAGGAATGATGGATAAGGAGTCCAGTGACTAGGTTACACGGAGAAATTAGTTCTAATAAAAACAAAATAATTCTAGAATTCAAGAAATCTTTTTTCCTGGCAGTACTGACAACAATAGTATATGAGAATTCAAGCACTGAAGACAAAAGTTTGATTTAGACAGTTCAGTGTTTCTATGCTACCACTCTTAAAATGATTCCACCTCTATTAATTGAAGTGCCTTTTGAGATAGGATATTGAAACATTATAGTCATAAGGAAAAGAATCTGAGATTTTTCAAAATAGTATTTTCTTGGAAAATGATACAATCAACCTTTGGAGTACAAAATTGAAGGCAAAAAACCCCTATGTACTTTATTACTTACCTTTTCTAATGTTCAGCAAGAGTGGTGATCTCTTGTGTAGCATACAGGAGTCAGAGGATATGATCCAGTGCTTAGAGACCACTTTGGGATAACATGAAAGAACCATCCTAGTAGGACCAGCAGACTCAGCCACTAGATCTTTGTTGTGTATGCCACCAGGTTTGTAGCTACTCCAGTTGCTTTTAAATACCCGATTAAGTAGTTTCGAACTTAGATCCATTCATCCCAATTTCCATTCACTTCGGTGAATTCTAATCAACTACTTAGCAAATACCTTTTGTAGCTTTCTTATGAAAAGTACATTTTGAACCAAATACAGGTTTTATTCCCATTATGCTATGGACTCATTTAAGCTGTATCTTTATGAAGCTTGAAACCACCATTTTAAATCATTTGCTTGAATCTGATTCTAGCAGTTACTAAAGGAGAACAAGAGACACAATTATACTAACATGCAAATACCCGATTTTGGCATTTTCTCCTGGGCAGCATTCAGTATCAACCATCTTTAAATAATATCAAGTATGAATTTAACATAAAACTTTCTTAAACAAACCAAACCAAACCAAAACACCAACTAAGCCCAAACCCCAAAAATACCAAAATACAACATTTCTTTTCTGGACTAAACTAAAAGAATATCATAAAATATTAAGGGATGAGATATGACAAGAGGACTACCTCCTGATTACAGGTAAATAGTTGATTAATATTAAATAACACTACGTAAAATAGAATGAGAAAAAAAAACCCATAGTCTTGAATTTCTTGGGTCCTTTGTAAGCGGTAAAATCCTTTTACCTTGGCTTTCTACATACTATAACGTAACTAGGACTTCAGATATTTGCTACTATCATGTACAAATCCAAAGCCAAGTTTCTTCAGCAAGTTCAAAACACACTTTAAAACCTTAACAAGCTTCCTAAAGCATTGTAGTGTCACTCAACAGTAAGCATGTTCACACACAAACACGGTGAGTCAGTAAGATCGCATAATCCTTGTTATATATGGATTATTCAATCTTTCCCTGTTCACACCACTTGTAACACAATTTTATAAGGCTGTATGGGTTGCAAGTTGTTGTACTATATATAAGACAACAATGCTTGTTCCCGTCCATGTCAAGTCCTACTCTCGCACTTTCTTATTTGTGTCAAAAACTGATATATCTGTCATTTAGACTTTTGTTTGTTTTAAATGAAAGATTATTTTCTTTTAGTCCCTTAAGTATATTAAATACATTGAAAAATATACAATATAATAGAAAAAATGTAAACAGAAGAAAGAATATAACTTATACGAAAATAAATTTTGACTTTACTTGGTGACATTTAGCTCTCTTCCCTTTCATGTCTCTATTTCATAAAAGCAGAACAACTAATTAACATAAGTACACTAAAAATTCTTTGCTTTCTCCTGGCTCACTATTTTTATTGTCATTAAAAAAAATCCCCCTAAACCATTCAAACCCCTAACTTACTCAAGAGAGTTGATACAAGAGCTCCCCACCTCTAAGAACCAAAGAAGGACTCCAGGAACTCTCAGTACCACTAACGGCTGTGGCATGAGAATTCACACTCAGCAAGTCCGTGTTTTATCCTCACGCCATCAGAGATGCTCAGCGGTATCAGAAAGTTATCAATGGAACTAAGAACCACAACCTCTGTACTCCTTTCCTCCCTCAATTTGGGAACCAGTTTATTGTTTATTTAAGTAGGAGTCCCTGGGCTTCCACTAGATGACCGTGAAATAAACATGGACCCCTTTTATAATATTTTTTGTAATCTGAATGATATACTGAAATGAGCACTTTCCTGAGTAGGAGCCATGAGACTTGGAAACAAGTTATGAGCCTTTAAAGGACTGCAGGGAAGTGTATCTTTTTAAGGGGGAGGGGGGAAAGGACTGTACTGAGTCAGTCATTCTCAATGTGAGGTTAAGGGAAAGCTGATTCTAACAAGGAAGTTTTACCAACTACTCCCTATCCTGGTGATTATGGTATGTTAACTCCCTCCCTTCCTTGCCAGGGTAAGATTTGCCCCAGGTTTTCTGACTGAAAAATCATGTATAGACTAAACCACTATTCATCATGAGAGTGTACTTTATCCTTCAAGATTGACGTGGTGAGGGAAAAAAGGTGAAGAACCAATAGACTGGGTAGGAGAACACCACACTGTAAACAGTATAGGACTAGGAGGCAAGAAACACGGATCACAGTGCTGGCTTCATTGGTGACAAGTTAGTGACCTGGGGAGTCATCTGTCCTCAGTTCCTTTCTGTAAAACTAGGTTTAAATTATGTGTTTTTTAACAGCCTTACTAATTCTAGAGTTTTTGTTTTGATTTGGTGTTGGGTTTTCTTGGTTTTGGTTTGTTTTTTTGTTTTTAGCTAGGGCAGTGTAGATGGATGGGGTAGAAACTGTTCCTGTGGAACTGACAATCTCAGGCTTTCTCTCCTAGAATCTTCACTTTGCTCTTTCAGCCTGGTCTCTGTGACTGGTGTGG
The DNA here is from genome assembly GCF_002007445.2 of Ailuropoda melanoleuca. Lineage (NCBI taxonomy): Eukaryota > Metazoa > Chordata > Mammalia > Carnivora > Ursidae > Ailuropoda > Ailuropoda melanoleuca. The sequence continues at coordinate 43,483,361 of NC_048220.1, forward strand.
CTGTCTTCCTGAGATCTCCTCTACGAGTGCCCTACAGACTCCCTTATCTCCTCTACTTCCTATAAAGTCTTCCTTCTGAGCGTCTACTACCTTACTTTGGTAGAAACCTCTGGAATCAGTGCTTTAAGAAAGAGTAGGTAAGGCGTAATTTTTTTTTTTTTTTTTTTTTTTACTTTGAATGTCTGCCAAGGCCTTTATTGTATTTCACACTTGGTAGATAATTTAGTTGGGTATATCATTCTAATTTGGATATATTGGATATAATTTTCCTTCAAAAATTATCCACATTTACTAGCTTCCAGTACTTCTTTACAGAAGAACAAAGTTATTCTTTCACCTATAGCCTGTTTTATCCTTGACTCTGGAAGTTTGAATTATAGTCTCCTAGTTTCCTATGACACAAAGTTGTGTAATAATGTGCCTTTGTGTTGGTCTAACACTGTGCTTAGTACTTGTTGAGCCCTTTCATATGGAAACTAATGTCCTTCAGTTTTTGGAAGTTACTTCTGTTTTCTCCTTCTAGGGCTCATCTGAATGAAGTATTTCCTACTATTGATTGTCTTATCTTTTTTTTTTCCTTCTCTTGTTTTGCTTGTTAGATTTAACTTTAGGTTCCATCTCTATCAAGTTTTTACTGTCTGCTTTTTTTAATTTCCAAAAGTTCTTTTGTTGTTTTGTTCTTTTTATAGTATCTTATTCTTGTTTCATGGGTGCTGTAGTGTATCTTTCTATAAAACTCGGTATTAAAGATTTCTGTTTTCTTCTCCCTGCACAGACTCTGTATCCTTCAAGTTGTTTTGTTGGTTGTTTGGTTTTGGTATCTATATTTCATACGAGAGTCTTTCCTCAGAAATTTGGTGCTCCCTGATTGTCTGAAAAGCTCACACCAAGCTCTGAGCCAATGAAACTTCTAAATCTTAACTCTGCTGGTAATGTGGCTATGTCATGTTCTTGAAGAATCCTTGAGGTCAGTATCTTTCTTTCTTTCTTCTTAGACAGTCAGATCTCCCAGAGATGAATCTTCAAATCTTCTGCCTGGGTGATATATGTCTGGGAACCAAATAGGTGAAGATGTCTGCAAGGTTCTTGCCGTTCTCTATCTGTACTTTAACTTACTGTTTTTATCCATGTTTGGTATGCCCCAACTTAAAGACCCTTTGTTGTACCCTGTCTAGAAAACAGACCTGTAGTAGCCTGCAGCGGTGATGGAGGGAAGACATCACAGAGTAGGCAAAGAGAACTGAAGGGGATTACTTCAGATTTTTAATTAATCCCTCTGTTTTTCGCTTTACAGATGTCCTCAAAGAAGTACCTAAGGATACTCACTACCAAGTTTTCAGGGAGTTTTAAAGTATATACACTATCAGGTTACTCCTCAGATTTCCTACTATTAAAGGACTGAGCTTTCTCAAGTGTGCAGTTCATCATCCCTAAACCCATCTGCTTTTTAAAATTTTGTTACTATTGCTTCCTATCTCATTTTGTCTTTGTGTGTTTATGTTTTTTTTTTAAAGAATTCTTCCACTATCATTTCAGTGGTGTTTCAGTAGGTAATAAAATCAAGTGTGTACACCCAAGCCGCTATCTTGTACCAGAAGGTGTATATACTCATATGTAATGTAAGTCTTGTTTACCCTTTTTAGGACTCTCTTCCTCTTGCTTTCTCAGCTTGTCCTACTACACTGGCATTTGACTTCATTTACCTTCATTAGATGTAATATGGAAAGCTTAAAAAGTTTTAAAGTGTATATGGTTTATGCTCTGATGAGCTAAAATAAGATTTTAACTTTTTTGTATCTTTCTCATTGCATGCCTAAACCCATATTCAAATAAGTTGTATTTTCATTCTGTGTGACATCTACCATCTGGCATTTTGAAGTTTACAAAGTATTTTCACATACAGCATTATATTTTATCCCTAAAACCCCACTGCAAGGACAGGCCATTTTATATACAAGATGGTAAAGAAATGGTTAAACAGTAGGTAAGCTTCTCTTTCTTTGAGGAGAGAGGAGGAGAGAAAAAAGGTAACTTAGTCAAATCTTTCTGTAAACATGCTAATGACAGAACTCCTGGAAACAAATGGATGGTATTTGCTAACTAGAGAATGGGGTGGGGAGCAGGGAGGTGTTGTGCTTAATTAACACAAATTGACTTCCTCACAGTTCTGAAAGCTAGAGGTCCATGATCAAGTTGTTGGAAAGAGAATCCTTATTTATAGACTGATTACAGTAGGATGTAGCTCATTTGTCTAAGACTGTTTATGGTACATAATCCTGGGATTTATGGATTTATGAGGCACGGCTCCCTGGAAAATGTAACTATATGGATATAGAATTGAGATATTTCCTGATTAAATGAGTTTCTTTGGGGTAAGTAATGAAGAAACCTCATGTAAATCTTGGCCAGAGTGGGTTCTGAAGGAGAAAGAAAATACCTGGGGAGCTATACTGGTGGTCCTAGAACTCTTGTAGCTTTCCCCATGCGTCATGATCACACATATACTTGAAATTATTAGTAAATCTGGCTAGTGGTTAACATCTCTGATTTGAATGAATGTGACTTGACAAACCAATTCTCTGTGATATCCCACAAGGAAATGAAAGTTCACAATGGTTAAATGACTTGCTGAAAGTCACATGCTACAAAATGGCCAAAGAGGTCCAGAAACCAAGTCTTAAATCAGACTCTTTGTACTTTGTGACACATATTAGTGTGATGGAAAAACAACAACAACAACAAAATCTGCGCTGTGGAATCAGAAATAGACTTGCCTCCTGGTTCTAACACTGATCAGCTGTTTGATTTTGGGCAAAGTGCCTCGGATATTCAAAGCCTATTTCTTTAGCTAGGCACTACCTCTTACATAAAATACACAAGCTATCTAAATGATAAGTATAATAGAACAACAGATAAACATGACATAATCATAACCAGAACATTTAGAAACATTTTTAAAGGATGGAGGGAAAGAAAAGCATTACTTACTTTTTTCTTGTAATGCCTGCAATTTATTCAGTTCTTCATTCTCTTCATCACTCTCTTCACTGCTTGTGCTGCTCACATCCAAAACTATATCCCTTTTGGGGTCCACTCGGAGAAAATTGCGGCATTCAAATGTCAGGTGACCAGCTAAATAAAACAAACAAACAAAAATGTGAATGACAAAATAATATATACATTATGTATTTTTAGTTTGTTGCCTCATGGTTAAGAAACAAGTTACAATTTAAATAATGTCATGTTTAAACTTCAATTATTCAGTGGGTGATAGTTTGCTTTCCCTGAATGCACCACTCAAGAGAGAGAACTTTTTCCTTTATTCATCAGGGCTTCTAATTTAATAAGCATTTTTGGCTACATCATAGTTCATGCATTTTCTCTTTCTATGTACTTAATTACATAGCAACTGCATAGCTTTCATCTAATTAAAGATATCATAATAATATAACTGATTGTGCTTTTTAAAAAAAAAAAAGATTTATTCACTTTAGAGAGAGAGAGAGCAAGCATAGGGAGGGGCAGAGGGAAAGGGAGAGAGAAACTCCAGCAGACTCCCCCCTGAGCCTGACTCGGGGCTCAATCTCAGGATCCTGAGATCATGACCTGAGCCGAAACTAAGAGTCAGAAGCTCAACTGACTGTGCCACCCAGGGGGCCCCTGATTGTGCTCTTCTAAAGAACACTTAAATAAAAATTTCATTCTGGAAAAAAAAATTTCATTCTGATATCATTCACCCCCTAAAGACTCTCCCTATAATAAAACTATAATAGTTACCTATTATAGCATGATACAGCTTTTCCAAAAATCATGTAGTACAAATAACACAAAAGTACAGGAAATTATATAACCAATGTATATCCAAGTCTCTATCACCCACGTTAACATTTTGTTATATTCACTTAGTTTTTTTTAAGGTAAATGTTTGCAGGCATGTTGCGTGCATGCACACACGCACACACACACACACACACACACACACGGGGATCTTGCACCATTCCTTGGAACACTGTCCTAATCCCATTCTATTCTCTCTGTCTTCAGAAGCTGGTATACTGCAGTTGGTATTTATCTTTCCAAAACAGCATATTGGATTATTTTATAACACAGACTCAATTATACTTACCTATCATTTTGCAACTAGTTTTTGCCACTCAATATTATGTTTTGTCCTCATATACACGTTCAAATACAAATATACACTAACACATTAACAGTGAAACAAAAAGTTACCTGAAGCATTACATTTGATATTCAAAAACAAACAAAAATAAAAAACAACAAACAGTGCTGACGGTAACCACATAACTGATTCCAGGACCCACTAAGGATTTACCCTAACTCTATGCTAGTGTTTATTTCTACTTCTTTCATACTTTGAGTGTGAAATCCTTTGCAAGTTCTAGATTTATACAAGTACACCTCTTATTAGAGTCCCAATCTTAAGCAGGACCCTGGGCCTTGCTTTTATCTCCTGTACTCTGCCAACCCATGAAAACACATGTTCATGAACACAGGGCTCAGGAAATACCCTCAAGTCTTACCTCTTCAAATTTCTGCTTTCCTTTGACTGTTGTCCTCTAATTCTTTATTTTCTTTCTAGAACACTATTGTAACTAAAATATGTACTGTACATTTCATACAAGTTTCTTAATTGTATGCAAGAGGATCCAGTCTGCCATACTGCTGGAAACAAGTTTCCTGTTGTGATTTCTTTCCAAATGAATCATTCAGAAGTATTCTTTCCAGTTTCCAAACATATGGAGTTTTCAAATTATGCTTTTGTTGATTTATAAATTTATGACACTGCTACCAGAAAGTAGGGTCTGAATGAGATCAGTTATTTGCTATTTGCTGAGATTTCTTTTGTGGACTATCATCTAGTAAATTTTTTAAATGATTTGGTATGTATTTTTATTTTAAAAGAATACATCTCACCCTGTTGGATAGAGTGCTATGTGTATGTTGTTAAAATCTTCTCCATATTTTTTTGTCTAATAACTTCTGATAGTATAATTTCTAAGTACCTCTATCATCAAAGATTTGTGAATTTCTCCTTCTAATACAGTTTTTACTATAAATATTTGGAGATTATGTTAACAAGCACAATCAAGATCATTGTCATTTTACCTTTTTCATTGTTCTTGAATCTCTATTCCTAATACTGCTCTTGCTTCAAAAGTCTGATATTGGAATTACTCTACTATGCTATGTTGGTTATTAGTTTAATCATATGAAGTTGCCATTTTTGTGAGAAAAATCACTGAATATCAACAATATTTAACCTATCTCTTCTTTGTTCCTCAGTCCCTTTATTTTGAAAATTTCTATGCAGTCTTTAGTTTTCTCTGTGGTTTTATTAATAATGACATATAGCTGCACTTAAGTTTCTTTATCTAACTTGATACCAGACCAATTTTTTCCACATTTTATTTTAAATTCCAGTTAGTTAACATACATTGTGATATTAGTTGCAGGTGTAGAAGTTACTGATTCATCAATTGGATACAACACCAGGTGCTCATCACAAGTGCCCTCCTTAATCCCTATCGCCTATTAAACCCATCCCCCACCCACCTCCCTCCTCAATCTTCAGTTTGTTCTCTATTGTTAAGAGTCTGTTTCTTGGTTTGTCTCTCTCTTTATTTTCTCTTCTGTGTTCATTTGTTTTGTTTCTTACATTCCACATATGAGCGGAATCATATGCTGACCAATCTTTTTTTTTTTTTTTTTAAAGTAAGCTCTTATACGCAACATGGGGCTTGAACCCACGACCCCGAGATCAAGAGTTGCACACTCTACCAACTGAGCAGGCCAGCTGCCCCGACACCAGATCAATTTTCAATGTTAATTTCTTAACCTGGAAAAATAATTCCTGTGTCACTGGAGGCAGTGTAAATTCACTGCTCATACTTACACATGGTATAAGCTTGGGTTGCCAATTCTAGCTTATTCCTTTTCTTCTAATTATCTTATAGGAACTCATACAGTAAAGTTTCTTGCCACTTTCCCTAGAGAGTGAATGGGATTTTTCTAATCCCTGCTTCACAGCCTTTTGAACAGTCGGGTTTTATGCAAGAGTCCCCACTCCAGCTACCCTGCCATCCCATAGCGGTCCAAGGCTTCACTCCCTAGTTATAAAAGTCTACCTAGTAGGCTTGTGGACCTCACTGTTTTCAGCGATCATTCCTTGTTCTGGCTCTGAACTCCTTTTCATTTCCAGCACTGGGGATTTCCCTTTCATTCATTTGAGCTGGGTTATTTTTGTTGTTGTTACTCTGTTTTTCTCAGCGTTTCTGTGTTCAAAGCACAAGGGAGAACTTTCTACCTTGGTTCAGCTTGCCATTTTGATCAGAACTCCTGATGATATACTTTTCCCTTTATTTAAGCTAGCTTTGTACCCAAACACTTCATATTACAATGAATAAAGTAAATAAAATACTGAAATAACAATCACACTGGCAGCAAGCTCCACCTCACATGCATTTTAACTTTACTTCAATGAAACTGACCCTAAACTAATCCTAAGACAAGTTACTCATGAAGCTACAAATAGAGTTCCCTATTTTTTTTTTTTTCTACTGGGGGAATAAGTAAACAAACTTAGGAAATAATTGTATTCCAAATTACAGTTTTTGTGACTTCTTTTCTAAACAGACTCAAAGCAGACAATGAGCTGAAAATTCTTAGGTGACCAGAAACAAATTCTGGCCACAGATACACAGAGATGTTTCAAATTACAACCATTTAGCAGCTGATTATTAAAAAAATGTCAGGGCGGGGCGCCTGGGTGGCACAGCGGTTAAGCGTCTGCCTTCAGCTCAGGGCGTGATCCCGGCGTTATGGGATCGAGCCCCACATCGGGCTCCTCCGCTATGAGCCTGCTTCTTCCTCTCCCTCTCCCCCTGCTTGTGTTCCCTCTCTCGTTGGCTGTCTCTATCTCTGTCGAATAAACAAATAAAATCTTTAAAAAAAAAAAATGTCAGGGCTTTTTCAGAAACGGTAAAGCCAATTCCCAAATTCAAGGTGCCCTGACAAGCTAAAACAATCTTGAGAAAGAACATGAGCGGAAGACTCACACTTCCTGACTTCAAAAATTCCCACAAAGTTATAGTAATCAAAACAGGATGGTACTGTCACAAGAATAGACATATAGGCCAATAGAACAGAATTAAGAACCCAGAAATAAACCCATATATATATGGCAAACTGAGTTTTGACAAGAGCATCAAGTCTACTCACTGGGGAAAGAACAGTCTCTTCAATAGATGGTGCAGAAACAAGTTTGATTTCCGTATGCAAAATAATGCGGTTGAACATCTTACTCACATCATATGCAAACACTGACTCAAAGTGGATCAAAGACTTAACAATATAAGAATTAAGACTATAAGACATAAAACTCTTAGGAGACAGCAAAGGGTAATTCTTCATGGCCTTGAATTTGGCAAAGGATTCTTAGATATAAAAAACCAATAGCACCAGGGACACCTGGGTGGTACAGTAGGTTAAGTGTCTGATTCTTGGTTTCGGCTCAGGTGGCGACCTCAGGGTCGTGGGATCAAGCCCGATGTTGGGCTCTGCACCTAGCGTGGAGTCTGCTTGAGGTTCTCTCTCCTCTCCTCTGCCCCTCCCCCTCATTCTCTCTCTCTCTCAAATAATAAATAAATAAATCTAAAAAAAAATACCAACAGCACCAGCAAAAGAAAAAATTGACGAGCTGGACTTCATTAAAATTTAAAACCTTTTTGCAAAGAAATTATTATGAAAGTGAAAAGATAACCTACAGAATGGGAGAAAATATTTGCAAATCACTTATCTGATAGGGTTTAACATCCAATATATATATATATACAAGTGGTAAAACTCAAGAACAAGAAAACAACTCAATTAAAAAATGGGCAAAAGACTTGAATAGACATTAATCCAAAGAAGATATACAAATGGCCAATAAGACTATAAAAAGATGCTGAACTTTATTAGTCATTAGGGAAATTAAAATCAAAACCACAATGAGATATCACTTCCTATATACTAGGATGGTTACACCTGTAAAAAAAGGAAAAGAAAAATAAATGTTGGCAAGAATGTAGAGAAATTGGAATTCTTTTTTTTTTTTAAAAGATTTTATTTATTTATTCGACAGAGATAGAGACAGCCAGCGAGAGAAGGAACACAAGCAGGGGGAGTGGGAGAGGAAGAAGCAGGCTCATAGCGGAAGAGCCTGATGTGGGGCTCGATCCCGTAACGCCGGGATCATGCCCTGAGCCGAAGGCAGACGCTTAACCGCTGTGCCACCCAGGCGCCCCTGAGAAATTGGAATTCTTGTACATTTCTAGTGGGAATGTAAAATTTCTAGTGGAAAACAGTTTGGTAGCTCCTCACAAAGCTGAACACAGATGACCCAGCATTCCACTCCTAGGCATATACCCAAAAGAACTGAAAACAGGGATTCAAACAGATACCTGTGCGTCGATTTTCACTGCTCCATTAGTCACTATAACTGAAAAGTGAAAACAACCCAAGTGGCTACCAACAGATGAATGAATAATACAATGTGGTATATCAGACACACACACACACACACACACACACACACACACACACACAATGCTACAACACGGATGAACTCTGAAATGTTACACTAAGGGAAATAAGCTAGACACAAAGTACAAATACTGTATGATTACACTTACATGATATAAGCAGAATGGCCAAATTCACAGAACAGAGTGTATTAGAGGCTGGGGTCTGGGGGAAGGGAGGGCTGGAGAAAGAGCGGTTATAGCGTTTCTGTTTAGGGTGATGAAAAGTGTCAGAATAGTGGAGACAGTTGTACAACACTGTGAATGTAATTAATGCCCCTGAATTGTATACTTAAAAATGCTTAAAATGGCAAATTTTATGTTATATATATTTTATCACAATTTTTACAAATGGTGGGGAAAAGACCATGGCATAGTGTCAAGTCTTACAGATTGCCATATTACAATTTCCAGTTTTCCCACTTAATAATAAAGTAATCCCATGAGCCTGTTTTCTGATTTGTAACAGTAACAATAGTCAATTATAATTACTGAGGAATTCCTATGACAAACCATTGATCTCAACACTTGCATTAACTAATTTAATCATCACAACAACTCTGTGGAACTAGGGGCTATAATTATCTCATTTTATAGACAGGAAACTGAAGCAGAGTGGTTAAGCAACTTCCCTGATGTCACACAGCTAGTAAGTGCCAGCTGAGGTTTGCACCTAGGCAATCAATCTGGTGTCAGAATCAATCTTTTTTTTTTTTTTAATGTTCATAAAAATGGAGACCATGAAACCTACTTCATAGGGTTGTTTTAGGAATGAAACACAATTAATTGTATCCTGAAAGTGCTTAGTACAGACTCTAGCACCAAGTAGGTTTTTAATACATGATGTCAGGTTATGACCATTTATTATACCCATAAAAGGAAAGATATAGTCTCCCTTGTCTGCATTTAAGGAGTGGCTAGATGGGCAACTCAAAGTGCCAAGTAACAATAAAACCTACAGTTTCCTTTAGACTGTGCTGATAAAGATGTGTCAACGAATGAAAAGAACTCCTGTTTTGTTTTTTTTTTAAAGATTATTTATTTGACAGAGAGAGAAAGAAAGCACAAGCAGTGGGAGTGGCAGACAGAGCGAGAAGCAGGCTCCCCGCTGAGCAAGGAGTCCCAGGACCCTGGAATCAGGGCCTGAGCCTAAGGCAGATGCTTAACCGACTAAGCCACCCAGGTGTCCCGAAATCCTGTTTTATAATTAGGGTGCTCATGTACTTATTTCTTGTCCTATGAAGTATATAGACCATGTGAACAAGGGCTAAGTAAACCAGGTTTTGGCTTTACCTAAGGTCCTTTGCTCTGAAAGCATTAAGGCTACATTACAAACTTTTCAATTATTAAATGCAATTAATTCCACCAAGCCTCACATCCCTATCATTTTGATTCCTACCCAAGATGCAGGCTTCCGTATCCATTCATCTTTTTTGAAGTCTTATCTTTATACTGTTTCTGGTCCTCTGACCTAAACGATAATCGCCCCTTTCTCTCCCAATCTTTTTATGACAGCTTCTGAAACATGCAATCTTTAATGGACAAATTGTCCTACCTGTTCGCAGTTTGCTCCCTCTACCACTTGTTTTAAAGGATATTTGGCTCTTCCCTGAGAACACTTTTCTACAGCTTACCTCTGTATTACTAGTATCCTCTAGGCTGCTGCTGCTTTTTTTTTTTTCCTAAGATTTTATTTATTTACTTGAGAGAGAGAGAGAGCAAGCAAGCACAAGGAGGGTGAGGTACAGAGGAAGAAGCAGGCTCTCCATTGAGCAGGAAGCCAATGCTGGGCTCAATCCCGGGTCTCTGGGATCATGACCTGAGCCAAAGGCAGATGCTTAACCAACTGAGCCACCCAGGCCCCCCTCCTCCAGGCTTCTTAATACTGTTTCCCAATATAGCAGTACTCTAATCTCCAATTCAGCCCTGTTGCTGTGTAATAGCCTATCGACTGAAGTTTTTGGAATGAGGCTCACCCTTGAGTTCTTCACTCTAAGCCCTTCCACAAGCCTCGAGGGACAGTCTAGGGTGCTTGCATAGCTTTCCTCAGTTTCTCGATATTCTAGATGCCATGACCACACCACGCTCCTTGTCATCACCTGAAGTGTTCCATCTCAGAAATTTTGAACTCCAATATCATACTCTGACTCTAAGCTTTTATCCTTCTAGCTTTCTCACTCCTTTACACCTATGCATAGATCTGTTTTGGAATCTTAAGACCTTAACTCACTCAATCCCTTCATTTTCTCCTAGTCTATCAAATTTCTCATTCCTGACTCTCTGAATATCCTTTTATAAGCCTCTCTGACTCATTCATATTCTTATTCTTCTATCATACCTCACTGTAAAACACTCTGGCTCAAAGCTAACCTTTGGATTGTGCCTATCCCTGAGCAGCCAAACAATGCTTGAGCACAATCACACATTCATGAACATTAGCACAAACACATGGCATTTCATCTATTTGTCTGTCCTGTTTTCCTCAATGACTTTTCCAGACTTATGCCTGACTTAAATTATTGTTCAACCACTTTCCCATCCCACTCAATGCCCCCTTCCTAAACAGACAACTCCGCCTCCTAAGTTCATCAGACAGCATCTCCTTCTACTTTCTGTCTCCATACCTGAAAATATCCGTACTTATTCTCACCTAGCTTCCTCCAAACTTAAGAGATATCCTTGTTATAACTCTTAGACGAAACGGCTTAACCTTCTCCTGTCTCCAATATCTGAAACATCTCTTATAATATCCCCTCAGTCTATATAAACACATTATATCTCAAATATAAAACCCTCCATTTATCCCAAATTCCCTTCCAGGAATTACAGCTGACCCTTGAACACGGGGTTAGGGGCATTGATCTCCAGGCAGTCAAAAATCCACATATAACTTTGGCTCCCCCAAAACTGAACTACTGTAGTTTATGTGATAGAAAAGTGAGACAGAAGTCACCACATGATGAAAAACAAAGCAAAGGTGGAGGAAAGTTGCAGAGAAGGCTGGGACATCAGGGCTCTTGCCTGCTCCTGGCACTCTCCATTCTACTACCTGTGGGGAATTCAGTTCACTGAAGTATTGAACTGGGAGGTGCAAGAAACAGACTCTGGGGAAGGATTCTTCCTGAAGTAACCAAAGACCAGATAATAACCCGCCTATCCCCCCCCACCCCCCCAACCAAGGAGTGCAGGAGGACACCAAGGGCAGGACAGCACCAGACAGGAGCCTGGGGCTCCGTAGGGTGGGGCACTGTCCACGGTGCTGAATGTTTTCTGAAGCGGGTGGCTAATATTGCAGGGGAACTGGCAGCTTACCCCTTGACAGCATTTTCCACAAGCAGAAACTGCATTAGACCACATAAAGGGGATCAGATGGAACAAGTGACCTAGAGAGAAGAGTAAAGGTACTCTGACTTCCCTGGTTATCTACCTTCCCTGGATTCCACCTGGAAGGAGGTTTTCCACATTCCCAGGAGAGGAGCAAGAAATGGGTATTACTCTAGGATCTGGTTTGGCTGAGTGCAGGTGGGGAGGGGGAGACATGTGGTGGTTCTTGCTCTACTCCTGTACTGTATTTAGTAAAAAAAAAAAAAAAAAAAAAAAAAAAGGGGGGCTTAAAACTAAACCTGTGCAGTTCAAACCTATGTTGTTCAAGGGTCCATTGTACCCAATATGTTCCTGTTACGACCTGAATCTTTGTCCCCCCAAAATTCATATGTTGAAATTCTAACCCCCAAAAAGGATGGTATTAGTTGATAGGACCTTTGGGAAGTGATTAGGTTCTGAGGGTGGTACCCTCATGAATGGGATTACTGCCTTATAAAAGACTCCAGAGAGACTTCTAGTCCTTTCCACCATGTGAGTATAAAATGAGAAGTCTATGACCTAGAAAACTTGCTGGCACCCTGAACTTGGACTAACAGCTTCAGATGAGCAATAATTTATGTTTATAAGCTACTGGGCTAGTGGTATTTTGTTATAGTAGTCCCTAAGGACTAAATTCCTTACCTTTCTCATGCAAATTTCTTGAAATGAGAGACTATATAGGCTCTCCACTTTTTTATCCCTCCCTATCTAGGCCTGAATCTGCATAGTTTGCTTCATGACCTACCACTCCACTTAAACTGATCTTCCTAAGGTCAAAAAAGCATCCTATCTGGTAAGTACAATGAAAATTTCCAAAAGATTTCTTACAAATCCTATCGGTAGCACCTGGCAATTTTCCCTCATTTTGAAAATCCATTCCTTTGACTTATCTGTTGCTGCCTGTTTCCTTTTCTCCCAGCATCGTACCTTCTTGGTCACTTTTTCCTCAGCTCATGCCTATATATTTCACTTTACCTGTTGATATTTTACACCACTGAGTTTGTTATTGTTATGTATAAGTTTGCTTATATAAAATCATGTAAGGCCAAAGACATGAATGTGGGGCAAAAAATAGTGGTTGTTTCTATAAAACAAAGTCGTACATTTGGAAACACCTGATTTAAATGAATTATTTTTAAAAGCAGTTTTCAATTTAGGTACTGGAACAAGACTGTATAAGATAGAGAAAAAAAATCTAAAACAATGAGAAAAAGTACCTATTTCTCAAAGGGGGTGCCACTGTCATTCTGAGGCAGACAATTCTTCACTGTCCAATACTGCCCTACACATCACAGGATGTTTATAATCCCTATACACTAAATACATCCTATATCCTAAATGCCCTACTGTTGTCCTCAACCCCATATGGACAACTTAAAAAAAAAAAAAGGCTAAAGATTTCCAGGGGGGCAGTATTACCACTAATGAGAACTAATGATAAAATTATTTTGCACTCAGATTTATTATTTTCACTGCTTGCTTATTTTTGAAGAAACAAACTATAAAAAGTCAGAAATGCACTTCAGATATTTGCGCTTAAAAGTCTATGAGAAACAATAATGAGCAGACCCACAGGCAAAGAAAAGGTCATAAAGTCTATCAATAGATTAGCATTTTAAGTTAAATAAAACATTAGAGGCATTTAGGTATGTTTTTATTTCCTGCCTCTATGATCAAATGCTCAACTACTGAGTATACTATACTGAACTTTTTAAAGGTATATTTTCTGAGAATTATCATAATTATTTGAGATATTTATTCCATGGAAAAAGGCTTAGTGTCCTCATAGCTTTTAAATATTCAGAAGTTGCCAACTCCAAAAAAACTCAAAAACTTATCACAGAAATAATAATTCTTATTTTGTTGAGGAAACTGCCATGAAAGTAGCATCCAAGTTATTTAGTAACACATTCATCCTTAACTTGAAACTTTTAAAAACAATATAACCACTATTGAAACATACTGACAATAAAGTATTAAAATTTTTAAAATTGTACAACCTAAACTGTTAGTTTCACAACACTAGAGAAACAATACTCTTTTGTAACTGATTGATGAATATACACATTTTTAGACATTAAAAACATTTCAAAGGGTTTTGTGGACTTTTCTCTTACATCTACCATCAATACAAAGATTCTGGCCTCCAAATAACAGGTAATTTTTAAAATGTAGTTTCTATCAGAAAGACACGTAAAGTGAAAAGTCCTTCATCTTTAACAGGTACAAAATGTAAGTTCAAGCCAGAAGGGAAGTATTACTGAATTTTTCCATAGGAGATAAATGAGAAGCTATTTAATAAGTTAATCGCTAAAATCACAGATTAAAATAATAAAGAAGGAACAAAACTTAGAAAGACTGCCAAACCTATGACATGGCTTCTCTAAAACAAACAAAAAAAAAATCTAATTACAACAGATACATCCATCATTGTGTAAGATATAATAGCAGTAAGGAGATTAGGTCAACAAATACTCTATTTCCAAAAAATTATTTTTATTATTTTCCTACAAGTCTTTTTTTTTTTTTCAGATTTTGTTTATTTATTTGACAGAGACAGAGAGGGAGAGAGAACAAAGAGGGGGAGCAGCAGGCAGAGGGAGAGGGAGAAGGAGACTCCCAGCTGAGCAAGGAGCCTGATGTGGAGCTTGATCCTAGGGACCCTGGGATCATGACCTGAGCCAAAGTCAAATGCTTAGCTGACTGAGCCACCCAGGCACCGCTATTTTCCTACAAGTCTTAAGTTAAAAGTTAAAAAGAAGTCCAAGTAAATAAACTAGTACTTATAGACAGACTGGAAAATCCATTCTAGATTTTGAAATAAATAAAACAGCATATATAGGGGGAGAGATAGAGCATGAGTGAGCAGGTTCTTAAGTCCTAAATCAAGAAATGAAACATGGGGGGCGCCTGGGTGGCACAGTCGTTAAGCGTCTGCCTTCGGCTCAGGGCGTGATCCTGGCGTTATGGGATCGAGCCCCACATCAGGCTCTTCCACTATGAGCCTGCTTCTTCCTCTCCCACTCCCCCTGCTTGTGTCCTCTCTCGCTGGCTGTCTCTATCTCTGTCGAATAAATAAATAAAATCTTAAAAAAAAAAAAAAGGAAGTGGGCACAGCTGTATTTCAATAAAACTTTATAAAAAAAAAGAAATGAAACATGGGAATTAGCAAAGATTTAAACAAAGGAAACAAAGCAGAAATAAATAAAACAAGTTTAAAACACAGAAAAAATTTCACTGCACTCATTTCTTGCATGAAAGTGTATTCTTCAGGAGTTTTTATTTAAGTGAAGGATATGTATGCTTATGCACCCACTTTTGCTAACCGAGCAAGATTCCCTTGTGCCAGATTTCAGCCTTTGCTTGGAGGAATGTGACTTGGTACTCTCAGGATGCTTTCATTATGAGCCTTTTTAATGGAGATTTCTGTTCCAAGTGCTCTCTTACATGTTCTTGCATGAACATCTTTTTTTTTTTTTTTACATCACATTTATCTTTTTAAAAATAACTTTTCTTTACAGCATCGGGAATATAAATATACATAGTCAACGGTATAGTAATAGCACTACGTGGCGACCAATGGTTAACTACACTTGTGGTAAGCACAGCCTGAAGTATAAACTTAACAAATCATTATGTTGTACATCTGAAGCTCACATAACATTGTGCATCAATTGTAACTATACTTCTATGTTAATTAATTAATTAATTTTATATGGAGTATTAACCATAACCCCAGGCTCATGTGCATGGTCTCCAATTAATAAAACAACAAATGCTACTGTTCTCCCTGTTATCAAAGATTTAGGAATTGTTACATTTAACTAAAGAAATGATATTTGTTTATGGTACATAATTACAAATTTAAGCTACATAATTGCATGTGTTAAAGTTTACTTTTCCATTTCATTGATCATAATAGAGATTAATGACTGTTTACATCAACTTTTTGCCTGTAAGCAGAAATTCTAGGACCAATTTCATCCTTAAAAAGACTGAATTCAGTCAATGGGAAAACCCTTCATAAATAATTTTCATTGCTTTCCCCTCTTCACCCAGTATCTAGAAAGATAAGGAGTAAAAGATTAAGTGTATGTGTTGTTGTTGTTGTTGTTTGAATATACTTTCTCCAGCCTCCTAAATCTACTACTCCACTTGTACTTGACACGGTTGCTAGTCACTAGATATACAGCCACCTGTCAATGAGTCTACATCAGGGAAGAATGGAACTACTCAGGGCGGACAGAGCAATTTCTGAACCATCTGCAAACCTGAGCTAAATAACAGGGCTACAGAACTATGCTGAAATCAGGGCACTGAAATCAGCATGCCAAATCACACTGCCCAAAGAGGCAATGATTCACTCTTTGGAATATTATTTTTTAATGTACTTACGATAGCCACATTTTTTACAGCCAGCTCGGACACTATCCTTGTTGCAACCTGAAATAAAATTGGATGACATTTTAGGACACATACAAAAAGAAGAAACCTAAGAATTTCATCACATGGAAAAGCTAAGAAACATTTTATTGTAGAATTTCTTTCTTTAAAAAAAATCATTCCTGACCCAAATTAGTAACACTATTCATTCAATTGTTATGAATGTTAGAAATCACTGGAAAAGCCAATTTACTCAAATTATTTTCTCTGACAATATTTCAAGAATAATTCCAGAATACGTTTTTCTTTAACAGAAATGCAGGAGCTAGAACACTGAGGAAGAAATTCCAGAGTATTTTAGCTTGTCCCTCAGATGTAAATAATTATATATATAATATATATATATAATATATATATATTATATATATATATTATATATATAATTATTTACATCTGAGGGACAAGCTAAAATACTCTGGAATTTCTTCCTCAGTNGGATAACAAATGTTTTTCTGCTCTACCTTAGAAGAAAAACAAACTGACTCTTTAAAAGGAATGGGTGAAAATCCAGAAAAATACTTTAATTGCTAGCTATTCTAAGAAACATCTGAATTCAGCAATCAGATTCTGGCAAGAGAAAACAAACTGCTAGTCACATATTCAGTCTAATCGATGTTTAGAAATATTTATAGTAGCTCTGTATCATTAGTGCTACATGCAAGCAATGTTGGAAGATAAAAATAACAGAGATAAAATAAATTAAAATTGATTTTGTAATAATATATACATAAAATTTATCACCTTTATCACTTTTTAAGTGTGGAATTCAGCGGCATCAAGTACATTCACACGATTGTACAACCATCACCACTATCTCCAAAATCTTTCATCATCCCAAACACTAATTATACCCATTAAACAACAACTGCCCATTTCCCCTTCCCTCAAGTCCATGGTAATCTCTATCCTACTTTCTGCCTCTATAAATTTACCTGTTCTAGGAATCTCATATAAGGGGAATCATACAATATTTATCCTTTTGTGTCTGAATTATTTTACTTAGCATAATGTTTTCAAGATCATCCAAATTGTAGCACATATCAGAAGACCATTCCTCTTTATGGCTGCATAATATATATATATATATATGTAGTTGAAACTAATTTTCACCTCCAATAAGGGCTTCCAGCAACCAGAAGGTCAGGAAAGAATTGCTCTATTATCTTAATGCAAAGCATCTAACTCTTAAATCCTTCATATGGAGATATAACCCAAATTCACTAATAAATTAGAGTACATAGAACACAAATATAAAACAGCACTAATTTTAAAACAAAGATCATTTTCAAAGTATCTCTCACTGTTATGAAGTTAAAACACTAGTCATTTTGCCCTAATTCCAAATTTACTGTAAAATATACATTACTGAGCTATTCTAGTAAAAATACAGCCAGGTATGCTATAATGCTTGTTCTAAAAACACAAATTTATTCCAATGCAACTGATGTAAGAGAGAACAATTTGAACATAATGTGACTTTTGTCTATGAAAAACACTAGGTGAATGCAGAAAGTGGTATCCAGTTGCTCTGAAGCTCATAGGAATATGCAAAACACACACAAGGACACACCCCAAAATATTTCTAGTGACCTCAGTTCACCATGTGTGCTGTGAGCACAGCCCACCCACATAAAGTGTTATAACTCTGATCTGATTTCACGACATCCTCTTCCTCTACCATTACTTCAGAACAATTCATAAACTGCAACTCTTATCAAGTCTGCTTCCATAGCAAACTTCAGGTCTTTTACAAGGTATAGTACCCTATTTACTGTATTATTTATGTGCCTTTTAACCAATTAACATATGCAAAACTGTGTTACTGTTATCTTTTATGTATCACTGATGAAGTTTTTGACTGCTGTGTCCCAATCTCATTTTTTTCTCATAAACCTTGTAGTTTGTATTGCATAGAGTAGGAACACATATGCTACACTGTAGCAGAACTGTGGTGTAACACTGGATTAATAATAAAATCTGAGGCTCTTTCATTATGAAATAATTGTCTGTTGGAAAAAAAGCTCAGAGAATCCAGGTCAATGTTAAGTCTGTTTCCATAGAAACCACAGACGCTGAATGAGACGGAACAAAACTGTTCTAAATGAAGCATTACCATTCCTACAATAAACTAAAAATGTTGTAATGGACAGATCTAAATGATCTCACCTCAGCACTTAGGAGAAATTAACTTATTTATGACGAACTCGATCTCCTATTTTTAGAATGAACGAAATATCAAACTTTTTCAGAGTAGGTCATCTTCTTTAACATAACTGTAACTTTTACATGAAAGGGCAATACAACAAGAACTCTAAATAAATAACTCCATATCAACTATGTCCTCACCAATTTTTGGTTAAGTTAAAATTTCAAGCTTCATTTGTCCTAATTCTCATGACTGCTAGGCCAAATGAATACTTCTACCTGGGGCATTGAATCTGATGCCTCTGATACAATAAATTTGAGACAAGTGACACTGTGAAGTGGGGACATTTCATTCATTCACCTGTCAAGATGCAGTTTCTAGTGGCAGTGATCCACAGAGAGCAGCCCTCCTAACCAGGTCCGTGGCTGTGCAGCACCTTGGCTATGGGTGTCCTTGCTCTTATCTGTTCTCCCAAGTCTTGTTATACAGCCTTTGCTTACATTCTGTGAGCTCCCTGAGATCTTTCATTTTCTTCAATTAACTGGTCAGTTTCTGTTGTCTGGAACAAGAACTCTGCTGATAAAATGGTACTCAAGATCCATGCCAAACTGAATAGCAAGGCCATATTGGGAGGCCCTTATTAGCTCAATTAGAAGTTATCCATTTCCCCATCTGAGGTTCTCATGCTGTTCTTTGTTCCATTCCTCTTTAAAGTTTGCTAACGCTGTTGAGAGTAATGGAGCCTGTCTCCCTTGAAATGTTCCTTTGTAATCATGACCTATAATCCTAAAACCACTGAATAAAAACTTGCAAAATAGCCTACATAAAAAAAAAAAAGGCTAAGACCACCTAAAACAAACTCAAAAGACACATGAGAATGTAGGAACAAATATTTTCAACTCATAGCACCAATTAAGGGCAATTATGCCTACCATATAAAACCCAGAAAATCATGAAAAAAAACCAACAACCAACAGGAAAAAAAAATTCAGCAAAAGAGCTAAACAGAAAGCTCACAGAAACAGAAAAGTTTGAAACACAGAGATGCTCATCCTTACTCATAATAAGTGAAATGTACATTAAAATCTATATTGAGATTCTCTTTGCACTTATCAGAATAGCAAAGGAAGGGCTGAAGAGAGTATGGGGCAGACATACTCCCATACAGTGCTGAGTATGAAAATCAATACCACCCCCATGGAAAGCAAGGTGACAAAATCTATCAGAACTATAAATGTACATACTTCTTTGACCTAGCACTTCCCCATTTGGGAATTAATCTTCTCAATTTGCTTGCACAAATGCATACTGACTAATATTGACTTATATACAAAGTTATTCACTACAGCATCATTTGTAATTGTAAAAGAGTGGAAATAATTTAGACATAAATAAATTATGGTTAGTTTTTACTTAATGATATCTGATGATCTCTAAGATATAAAGAAAAAAAGCAAGGTACAGAACAGTGCTTATGGTATGTTGTCATTTTGTATGAAAGAAGATTAGATATAGAGAAAACACAGATTATACATAGATTTTATTTATAGATAGATGAAGAAATATAAAAAAGATCTCTAAGAATATAAATTAGTTACCTGAAAGAAGAAGTGCCTCCAGGGATAGAAAGGGTGAGAAATATGTCACTACACACCTTTTGGTACCTTTAAAACCTGAAGCATGTGGATGAAACACCTTCTCAAAAACCAAACTAAAAACCTCCCTCAAACAACCCAACATAAAGAAGAGTTCTTTAACAAAGGTAGTAACTGCACTTGTAAATTCTTCAAAGAAGCTACATTACAGATTTATAATACAATTTTATTAACTGATGGTTTTAGGAATAAATTGCAGAGGTCTTTATCTCTTTATTTGTTAAATATTAGCAAGGGCTTACTCTGCATCTAGAACTCTGTTCAACAACTTGAGTGGCAGGGAAGGGCTCAGGTAAAAGGCTGCCTTTTACCTCCCAGGAACTTAAAGGAGTAGAAAAAGCTAGTTTCTCCAGCTTCCAGAACATGCCATTCAATTCTGTATACAACTTATTGCTTAGCATTGTGTAGACTTGCTAGATGTCCTCAACAAATGCTTGCTGCTTTGAGGTTAGAAACTTAAGAAAATACTTCACCACTTGGGAATCAGTAACTTATGCAGCTCACAGTTGATGGCTATGAAACTAGTGTCTGCAGTGTCACTGGCCCCTATGAAGAATGACAGACACTGGAATTAACAGTTACAAAAGAAGGACAATTGAAAAAAAAGACAAATGAAATAAAAATAACGGCTACTTAGGCAAGAGAAGGGAAAAATGACAAAGGCATAAGGGACCTTCCAACGGTGATGGAAATATTTAAAATCTTGATCTGGGTGATAGAGAAATATGAAATTCACAGATAGGGGCCAAGAACTAACTTCTTACCACCCCACCCCCCGGAAAGGCTGGGATCAGATATATAGTTAAGGAAAATTATTTCAGCAGCAATGTGCAGCATAGACTAGAGAGAAAAGAAATTATGTACAGTTTAGGACTGAAAAGCAATTGGATGCACTGTAATTTAGAATTCTTCTATTACTAAGATGTTATAGTAATGTGTTTTAAAAATTTGACTCACTTTCATAAGCCAGATTAATGTTATTTTGGCTACAGAAAATTCCCTATCTTGGTGATATAGATTTTACTGAATGAAAGAAAAAGTTTTTGTGCCAAGCACATCAGTAACATGCACTGCCACTGGTGTCAGGTCGACTCCTCATGGGGAACGGTGAATCATTAACATGAATGTCAGAACTAATTTCAACAACTGTGAATGGGCAAAATTGTTTCTAAAAGAAAGTCAACTTCACTGAAACCTGTATTTAAATCTTGTTTTTATTTTTTAAAGATTTTATTATTTTGAGAGAGAGAGCGAGAGTGAGCACGAACAGGACGTAGGGGCAGAGGGAGAAGCAGGCTCCCTGCTGAGCAGGGAACCCACGTGGGACTCAATCCCAGGACTCTGGGATCATGACCTACACTGGAGGTGGATGCTTAACCGACTGAGCCACAAAGGTGCCCCTTAAATGTCATTTTTAAAATAACAACAGAGTCTACGATTTCCCTAATAAAGTAAACATTTCATTGTGTGGCCTACGTAATGCTGTATGTTTACACATAATGCTGTGGAAAAACAGCTGAAGTAGGTGACCATAAAACAAAACAGGCTGATTTTCATTGTGGAAAGCATCCTCATCACTTTATAGTCTTATCTCATAATAATCATTAGCAAGACCACCCGAGAAATGCTATGCTGAATCCATATGGGCATTATACCTAAAAATAAGAGAGCATAACACAATACTTGGCCTTCTCAATAATTACCTCAAAAGGTTTCTGATGGAGCCCTATTTTTCTTTAATACCCTATCTGGATCGATCACGCAAGAAATTATCTCAACATTTTCGGTATCTCTATTTCCTAATGGTACTTGCATTGTACTCTTACAGTGCTGTCGTCTATCATCTCAATTTTTGCTGGATTTAAACAGTCTATCCATGTCTTGCCATCTAGCTTAATGCCACAATTTAAGATTATTACACTTTGGAGCATTATTTTCAATTGGAAGAAGGTTAACATATCTATAACACCGGTCTAAGTTTAAGGCAATTCCAATAAGGACTTTTAAAAAAATCACTTTTTTTCTTCTTTCTTAAGCACCACATTTTCATTACTAGACTTAAGTTTCATGAGCACACCAGCTCTGATATTGTGTCCCCCAGAGTGTCTATACCATGTATAGAGCTCAAAACGCTTGCTAAAGTAATAAAACCAACAGCAACAGCAACTCAACTCTAGATGTAGCGGTGCAATACGAGGATCACCAGGGCTGATGTGAGGGCTCAGCATGTCTAGGCAATCCACTGTGCAGACCGGCCTTCCTCTGCTGGCTCCTCACATGTTGATAAGCTCCAGGTGCAGCCACAGACCCTTCCTTCACACTCTACACACTTCACCTGAGCACAGGCAGCCACTACAATGATCTTAACTCCTATTACATCTGTGGATGACTCTAATTGTGGTCTTTGATTCTGGCTTCTTTCCTAAGCTACAAATTTTATTTCTCACTGCCTATTAGATATTTCCATTCATATGTCTGATTATACCTCAACACAAGCCCCAAACTGAAATTCTCATCATCCCCCTAAAACCTGCTCCTTCTCACGTACAGCCTATATTAGTAAATGGCCCCACCCAACCACATAACAGTGAAACCCAAGTATACCCTACTTCTTGTCTTACCCACCTACACTGAATCAATCACTGATTCCTAGTGAGTGTATTATCAAAAATGTATCTCCAATCCACGCGCTTCTCTCCTCTCCTGATACCATACCTGAAGCATCATCATAACTTACCAGAAATTACTCCTAATTGATGACCTTGTCTCCAAACTAGCTCCCTTCCAATCTATTGGAATTATCTTTCATTCCACAATGATCTTTCTAAAATGTGAACCTCTTAAAACTCTTAAATAGCTTCTTATAGTCCTTGGGAAAATATCCAAATTATCTGTGGTGGCTTAGAAGGTCCTTTAAGAGGTGGAAACTACCTTGTTAATTATACTACAACATGGCAAGATGAATAAGTGCATGGGACTAGAAGAGCCCCACTGACCTGTCATTTACCAGCTATCCCATAATTAGCAAGAGACTTGATTTGTTTATTCCTCAGTATACTCATATAAAATCGAAGTATTAATACTTATCTTACAGTGTGGACATTAAATGAGATTCAGTGCTTGACACACTGTGTGACACATATGATACATGGTATACGCTACTTACACATCTGATACATTAGTAAATATTAGTTACTGTTATGAACTCTCTAGTTAATTTCTCACTTCTCTCCCACTTGTATTCTGAGTTCTATTTATAGGGAGTACCTTTTACTTCTTTTATTTCCTTTTTATGTCCATCTTCCTAGCCCCACCAGTCTTCTGTGAGGTGCCCTTACTATGTGCTCCTGAAGGCTTCAAATTCTCCCTGCCATACAAATGTCTGACTTTCTGGCCCTTCCTTTCCATTGCTAAATTCTAAGCTCTGTGTGAAGAGCAACTGTCTTGTTCACCACTGTATTCCCCCTACTGCCTACCAGGTGGTAGGCACTTTAAATATTGTTCTGTGTATGAATGAGTGGATCTTTCCTCTCTCAAAATCCCCCTCCTCCCAAATCTGCTGAGGTTAGAAAAGTGCAATATTCCAGAACAATGATCCGTAAAATACAATTCAGGAAAGGCTGCCACGGTACAAACATGGTTAAATAATACTGGGAAAGGGAAAGGTTAAAACAAAGTTAGGGCTTCTGAACCATGGCACTTCT
The DNA here is from genome assembly GCF_002007445.2 of Ailuropoda melanoleuca. Taxonomy (NCBI): domain Eukaryota; kingdom Metazoa; phylum Chordata; class Mammalia; order Carnivora; family Ursidae; genus Ailuropoda; species Ailuropoda melanoleuca. Next base: position 43,507,257 of record NC_048220.1, read on the forward strand.
GAGTTTTTCATATACTAAAGAGCATTGTGAATCTCCAAGCTGTATGTTTGGCGGAGGGAGAAGGGAAGGTAGGGATATAATTCTAAAAGTAACTCCTGCAACCAGGGTTCTTCAGAAGATGTCACAGCAAACCTGGTTTAGGCAGACGCCCTCCCCGACTAGACTTCCAAGTAAGCTGGTAGTTGTGGACCGGAAATCTATGAAGCACTTATTTCGTAGGGTTCACTGTTTTTAGTTCGGTACCCACTGGACATAGAACCTGAGAGCTGGAAGAAACCACAGACATAAAGGAGCGAATCTTCCTTTACAGATGCACAAAGAGAGGCCCAGAGGGGGAAGTGACCGGTCCACTGCCGCACAGGAACTCCGTACAATCGGAAGAGAGAGTAGAAGCCCAGACTTCAATTTCGTCCCTGCGACTTCCACGACAAACAATGCCTCTGGCTACTTGGGTCCGTCAAGTGCTGCCACTTGAATTTTATTTTCAAGCCACAGCGAAGTTAAGTCCGTTTTTCTCGGCTCCTCGCCCCCTAGGCCTACAGTTCCCGGCCCTCCTGCCCCACGACGCTTCCCAGGAATCCACCCAGCGCCGCGGGTGCTTGATTGGGGTGGGGGAGATCGTTTCTGTCGTTCCTTCTTTCCTTCAGAGATTATTTTTGGAGAGTAAACTTTTTTCATGTAGACCAAACGAACCTGTTTTTTTAACGCCTCCGCCTCAATCCCCATGGGCGCAACTCCCGAGCCCAGAGCACCCCAACCTACCCTACCCGCTCCCTTCCTCGCCTAGACCTACGGGCCCTGGCGTCGGTCTTCACCTGGGACTGCCATGGCGCTGGTGAGAGAGGTCGCAGGAGCCGTAGGCTTTCGAGAGGACGCCCGCCTCCTGCCTGCAGCGAGGACAACAAACGGCGAGGACGGCCTCTTCTTCCCACCTGCGCCGCGGGACCTCGGTGACAGTCCTGGAAGGTCGCTGGCGAAGCGGAACCAAGTCGCGTTGATTCAGTTTCCAGGGGAGTTCTATTACAGAGCACACAGGTCCGAACCATTGCTGCCAGCTTGGGGGGGGCGGTGAGTGAGACCTGCACATACGTGTACTGAAGTAAACAACACCAAGATTTACAGATTGCATTTAAAAGTTGTAACACAAATTAAATTAATCTGTGGGTTCTTAATCTTTTCTCCTTCCCCGGAGACCATTGGAATCCCCCTTCTCAGGATTAGCGGTGCTCTGGTCCAGGAGCGACCTGGCGGCGTCCGTGAGGAACTAGTTTGGGGGAAAGGTAGTGCTTGGTGTCGCTGTCTTGGCGATATCGACAAACTGGAGCTTTCCGCGACCACCCGATTGAAGGAACCGTGCACTGATAGGTGGAGAGCTTTAGTGATCTGCCCTCCGTTCTCGTTCCCAATTAGAAGCAGAGTCCTGAGGACTGACCAGCATGAGCAACATCTACATCCAGGAGCCTCCCACGAACGGGAAGGTGAGAGCCTCATCTAGGGTACCTGGGCTCCTCCAAGTGATACCTCACTGAGTAAGGGAGTTCTGGGGGTCTTAGGGTTGGAAAAGATCCCAAGAAGTCATGTCCCTTACTCCTGCCTCTGAACAGGATTGCATCGAAACCATCTATTAACACTTCTCATCAAATACTTTGAAAAAGTCCTCAAATTTAGATTTCTCCATCTACCAGCCTTCTGCTCCTGTTCTTGCTTCAGCCTAACTCATGCAGGAGTTTTCTAGGGCCTTAGGTAGAAACCTTAGTACATTTTTTCCCCCTTTTTGCTTAACTTGGAAACTACTCTTTCTCCATTTGTTCTACAATCATTTATCGAGCACCTGCTGGCACCGGGCACTGTTCTAGGTTCCGGGGCCACAAACATGGATGGATAAGGTCTACTTGTTGCCCTGGAAGAGCTTATGATTTTGTTTGGGAGGCAGGCAGGTAAAGAAAAACCTTGTGAAGCATCAGTGAGTTTGAGGTTATACTGCTTCTGGTCAAGGGAAGATTTACTTGCTTTACTCTGGAGTAAGATTTGACTTGGTCATAAAGAGGAAAAGCTTTAAGGGATATACATGCCTGAACGGGAGATCTTTTATTCAACAAATGTTTATTGAGCAACTAGCACATGCCAACCTTTATGCTAGGTTTTAGGGATACAAGGGAAAGAAAAACCAGCATTGTCCCTATTATCATGGAGTCAGTGGAGTGAAATATACATTCACCAGATGGTCATGCAAATAAGTGCAAGCTAGCTGTGATAAACACTGTCCTTATGAAAGAGAATTGGGCTTCAGAGAATATTAGGCATAGCCAAAGTTTTACTTCAGAAACAACTGGGGATTTTTTTCCAGTGTAAGGCCAGTTGAAGACATCGAAGCATCAAAGTTCTGTACCATAGAGAGCACGTGGCAAGAATTTTGGCCTGGAAAGAATTTAAAGAGATATAATAAGTTTGCTCCGTGTATGTTTAGTGCCTATGCTGTCTAATGATACATTAGATACTAAAAGGATAGATATTCAGAATAAATGGGAAAAAGTTCCTCCCTTCAAAAAGCATAGTATCAACTGAGAAGTAAATAACACGTTTTATCAGTGGTAGACCCCTGGCAATTGCCCATACATGTGTTTTGCTGTTACTCTGGCCTCTGAAGATGAGGCACATAAAGTACCATTGATAGAAATGTCCTTATTCACTCAAGATGAAATTTCCACATATTATGATCATTTAATTTAAATCACATATTAATATATATTTATTCTTAAGAAGCATTTTATTATCAAAGTATTGTCTTATTTAGGAGCCTTAGGAAAAGGAGCCACTGAAATCTCACAAAGTAGAGTTGGCCAAAAGAAATGTATGGAGGAAGGAGTCATATGCCTTTTTTGTTGTTGTTGTTAATTATTTAAATTAAATTTAGTTAACATATACTTTATTATTAGTTTCAGGGATAGAATTTAGTGATTCATCAATTGCATATAACACTCAGTGCTCATTAAGCAAATGTCCTCCTTAGTACCCATCACCCAATTATCCTTTCCTCCCACCCACTTCCCCTCCAGCAACCTTCAGTTTGTTTCCTAGAGGTCAGTGTCTCTTATGGTTTGCCTCCCTGTTTTCATCTTATTTTATTTTTCCTTCACTTTGCTTATGTTCATCTGTTTTGTTTCTTAAATTCCACATATGAGTGAAGTCAAATGGTGTTTGTCTTTCTTGGACTGACTTATTTTGCTCAGCAGAATACCCTGTAGTTTCATCCATGTCATTGCAAATGGCAAGATTCATTCTTTTTGATGGCTGAGTAATATTCCATTGTACAGATATGTCACATCTTTTTTATCTGTTCATCTGTCAGTGGACATCTGGGCTCTTTCCATCTTTTGGCTATTTTGGGCATTGCTTCTAAACATTGGGGTGCATGTACCCCTTTGAATCACTATGTGTGTATCCTTTGGATAAATACCTAGTAGTGCAATTGCTGGGTCCTAGGATAGGTCAATTTTTAACTTTTGAGGAACCTCCATACTGTTTTCCAAAGTAGCTGTATCAGTTTATATTCCCACCAAAAGTATAAGAGTGCTCCCCTTTCTCTATATCGCTGCCAACGTCTGTTGTTTCCTGACTTATTAATCTTAGCCATTCTGACCACTGTGAGGTAGTACCCATTGTGGTTTTGATCTGTATTTTCCTGATGCCAAGCGATGTTGAACCTTTTTCCCTGTGTTGGCCATTTGTATGTCTTCTTTGGAGAAGTGTCTGTGCCTTCTGCCCATTTCGTGACTGGATTTTTTGTTTTTTGGGTATTGAGTTTGATAAATTCTTTATAGACTTTGGATACTAGCCCTTTATCTGATAAGACATTTGCAAATATCTTCCCTCCTTCTGTTGGTTGTCTTTTAGTTTTGCTGACTGTTTCTTTTGCTGTGTGAAAGCTTTTTATCTTGATGAAGTCCCAATAGTTCATTTTTGCCTTTGTTTCCTTCACCTTTGGAGACGTGTCTAGCAAAAAGTTGCTGTGGCCGAGGTCGAAGAGGTTGCTGCCTGTGTTCTCCTCCAGGATTTTGATGGATTCCTGTCTCACATTTAGGTCTTTCATCCATTTTGAGTTTATTTGTGTGTGTGGTATAAGTAGTCCATTTTCATTCTTCTGCATGTTGCTGTCCAATTTTCCCAACACCGTTTGTTAAAGAGACTGTCTTTTTTCTGTTGGATATTCTTTCCTGCTTTGTCGAAGATTAATTGACCACATGTGCCTTATTTTTTAATTCAGTATTTTATCAGTGTTAAGATTAAGAAACTCTGGTAGGCAAGGTGGCCCAACCTTTTTTTCTTTTTTTTTTTTTGAGAGAGAGGGAGCAGGAGCAGGGGGAAGAGGGAGAAGCAGACTCCCTCTTGAACAGGGAGCCCGGTGTGGGGCTCGATCCCAGGACCCTGAGATCATGACCTGAACCGAAGATAGACGCTTAATCTACTGAGCCACCCAGGTGCCCCCACGTATGCATTCTGTTTACTGGGTGTAAGTTGACTGTGGCCAAAAAAATTATATAAGAATAATAATTACAACAGTAATAGCTACCATTTTTTGAGCATTTACTATTTGTCAGGTACTGTTCAAAGCAGTCTATGTAGAATAAATCATTTTGTCCTCACAACAAACCTATAAGAATATTATTATCCCTATTTTTAGATAAGCAAGTTGAGTCACAGGTATGTTAGCTATCATGTCCAAAATAACAAAGCTACCTTACCCTTTATAAGTGGAAGGGTCAGTTTGGCATTTGAGCAACCTGATTCCACAGCCTGTGAAGGGAGGGATGATGTACATTGGCTTGTTCTTTTGAGCAGTGGTTTCTGAACCAGTGACTGTACACCTTGGGGTCCGTGCAAAACCATCCATGAGATGCAGGGAGAAAAATCTACATTCTCCTGTTTGTATTTATTTTCTTCTTTCTTGTTTAAATGTAATATTTTACATATAAAAAGGAACATATAAATTCAGTTACTCATTTAGTCATTTTTTATATATCATGATATAACTTTTCCTAATGCCTTGCTAAATGGATTACATTTCGTGGTATCTGGATCAACTAAACCAGTCCTTATAAATTTCATATTAAAAATAATATTAATAATGTAAATATAGGCAAACCATAAGAAAACACTAGAGCTGATGCCTCAGCATGGGAAGTGTGTCAAAAATCAGAAATTGTTATGAAAATTGTTTGAAATATGGATTTCTGGGGCACCTGGGTGGTGCAGTAGTTAAGCGTCTGCCTTCAGCTCAGGGCATGATTCTAGCGTTCTGGGATGGAGCCCCACGTCAGGCTCCTTCTCTAGGAGACTGCTTCTCCCTCTCCCACTCCCCCTGCTTGTGTTCCCTCTCTCACTGGCTGTCTCTGTCAAATAAATAAATAAAAATCTTTAAAAAAAATGAAATATGGATTTCTATTTTTTATTGTTAATGGCAAACTTTGTCTTAAATGTGTATTGTGCCTTGACATATATTTATAAGTAAGAATATAAAGCCATTGTGATTTTCAAGACATTTAAAAAAGTGTATAGAACAGGCAGATGGACCTCTACAATTTGAAAGCGACATTATACTAAATGAAAGAAACCAGATACAAAAAGCCATATATTGTATGATCTATTTATATTAAATGTTCAATAGGCAAATCCACAGATACAGAAGGTAGCTGAGTGGTTGCCAAGGGATAGGAGTAGGAGGAAATAGGGAGTGACTGCTAATGGGGACAGGGTTTCTTTTGGAGGTAATGAAATGTTCTGTAATTAGATAGTGCTCATGGTACTAAAAACTAAAAAGGTGAATAGTTCAGTATGTGAGTTACATCTCAGTAATGCTGTTATTTAAAAAAAAGTTTCATTATACCACTAGTAAAGAAGATTAAGAATTATTTAAAAATACCATTTTTGAAATGTTAACTTCTGTGACCCTTAAGATACTAGAGAAAAAAAAAATGTACTATTTGATGACTCTGTGCGCCTGATTCCTTCCCTCCCTTCCCACTTCCCTTTTCTTCTTTGCTAATAGGGATGCATACTTTGAAAAAGTTGGAATCATTGTATTAGAGTTGCAAGGGAGAGAAGACACGTGTAGTTTTCCTTTAACAGTAACGTTATATTTCAAGTATACAAGGGGATAATAGGATGGGACATTGTCTTTTTAGATATACTGTACTTTTAGGATTGGGATATACACCAGTTTTCATGCAAAATCAGAACGTGTTACCTGGTGTTTTAGATACAGTCTAGGGAGTTACTCAGCCACTCAGTTTGCATCCCAAATATATACCTCCCAACAAAATGAGAATCCAGTTGGGTTGGTTTGTCATGATAGAGTTTTTTTTATTTTTTTTTAAAGATTTTATTTAGTTATTTGAGAGAGAGAGAGAGAGAGCGCATGCACACACACCAGCCGGGGAGGGAGAGGGAGATGTAGACTCCATGCTGAGTGGGGAGCCTGACACAGGGCTCAATCCCAGAACCCCAAGATCATGACCTGAGCTGAAGGCCGACACCTAACCTACTAAGCCACCTAGGTGCCTCCCGTGATAGAGTATTTCTTTTGGGCATTGTTTCATGCCAAGCCAAATTAGAGGTCCTTTCCTTCAGGAGCTGGTAGAAAAGAGGCTTTCAAAGGATTCTGTTGACTATAGATGGTGATTTTGAGATACACCATTTTAGTAATATACAACCTAGAATTAGATTAAGATTGTTTCATTGTAAATTAGGAATGGCATGAATTTTTTTTTTTTAGGGGGGGGTCAGAGGGAGACAGAGAGAATCTCACGTAGACTCCCCACTGAGCACGGAGCCTGGCATGGGGCTCAGTCTCACAACCCTGATATCATGACCTGAGCCAAAATCAAGAGTCAGACGCTTAACTGACTGAGCCCTCCAGGTGCTCCAAGAATGGCATGATTTTGAATGAGAAAGTAGAGTGTTTGTATGTAAAAAGATAATTGTAAAATTGTCTTATGGTGTCACAAATTCATAGGTTCATCATTCTTTCATTTCTTAATTTGCTATGCCAGTATTATTGGAAGAAAAGCTACAAGAAACTTTCTTAATTAAAGCAAGTTTAAATGATTGATTTTTAAATAAGTTTTTCTGATTAAAAAAGGTACATGCTATTTTTTCCTCAAGTCCTAAATTATTTCTGAAAATGGTATTTGAAGACTAAATGTATAATGAAATGTATAATGACTTGTACTGAATGAATTTTTTTGATCAAAGTATAATTAACATACAGTGTTATTAGTTTGAGGTGAATGGTAGAATGATTCAACAATTCTATACAATATTCACTGTTCATCAAAATAAATGTACTCTTTAATCCCCTTTATCTATTTTACTACCCCCCACTTCCCCTCTGACAACCACCATTTTGTTCTCAGTATTGAAGGGTCTGAGGGTTATTTTTTTTCTTTTTTCTTTGTTTTGTTTCTTAAATTCCACAAATGTGTGAGAACATATGGTATCTGTCTTACCATGTTGGACTTACTTCACTTAGCATTATTATACCGTCTTCATCCATATTGCTGCAAGTGGCAATATTTCATTCTTTTTTATGACTAATATTCTATTACCAGATATAGATAGATAGATAGATAGATATTTGCATTTCCTTGAGTATTTGCATTACTCAGCTGATTTGAGCATCATTTCATATGTCTGTTGGCCATCTGTATGTCTTCTTTGGAACAATGTCTATTCAGGTCCTCTACCCATTTTTAATTGGATTATTTGTTTTGTTTTTTTGGTGTTGGGTTGTACAAGTTCTTTATATATTTTGGTTATTAACTCCTTATCAGACATATCATTTGCAAATATCTTCTCCTATTCATTAGGTTGCCTTTTCGTCTTGCTGATGGTTACCTGTGCTGTGCAGCTTTTTATTTTGGTGTAATCCCAATAGTTTATTTTTGCTTTTGTTGCTCTTGCCCAAAAAGACATAATCTACAAAAATGTTGCTAAGGCCAGTGTCAAATTACTATCTGTCTTGTCTTCTAGGAGTTTTACGGTTTCAGGTCTCACGTTTAAGTTTTTAATCCATCTTGAGTTTATTTTTATGTGTGCTATAAGCAAAGTGACCCAGTTTCCTTCTTTTGCATGTAGCTGTACAGTTTTTCCAATACCATTTGTTGAAGAGACTGTCTTTTCCCTGTTGTACTTTTTGAGTGTAGATTTTTTTAGTATACCGAGAAGGCCCAGTGAATTTAAATTTTAACCTTAAAATTGAAAACTCACTAATGAATGCTTCAAACTGAGCAGCCTTTCAACCAGTTATCAAGACAAAATGATAATTTAATATAATGATGTTATATTCTTTCTACAGGTTTTATTGAAAACTACAGCTGGAGATATTGACATAGAGTTGTGGTCAAAAGAAGCTCCTAAAGCTTGCAGAAATTTCATTCAGCTTTGTTTGGAAGGTAATCATAACTCTTGAGTTTTATTCTGTATGAGAAATTTTATTAATTTAAAAATAAACTGAAGTGTGTCTTTCCACAACATTGAAGCTTGCTGTTAAATGGTGGTGATGAATGATAAGAGTTGATATGAGTGATATGGTGTTGAGCTACTGTGTCAGGAAATAGAGGAGAGAAAGACTGTCTTTCAAATAAATCTGTATATTTAGCAGAGAAATTTATCTTACCAATAAAGCTTGGATCCTTTTTTCTCTTTTTGTCTATTCCCCACTTCTTTCTTTCATCCTTTAAATAAAGGTACTCCCTAAGATTACCCTGAGTTCTCCATTGTCTTTACTCTTCAGTTGTTACTTCTGTTCAAATAACTATCAAATTCAGAATTGCAGCCATTTCCTCTCTTCTTCACTTAATTTACATATCAAAGTGCCTAGTGGACTTTATTCCCATCTTCCGCTGTCAGCTGTAACTAAACCAGGTTACCTGGACTTTGACCTGCATGATTGTGATTGCGTTTTTACTTGGTCTTTATCTTTGTTATCTTTTATCTGTTTACCCTCTTATTTATTCATCTGGTAGCTGAATCCTCAGGCAGCCTGGCTTCCTAGCCTTCCAGACTTGTTTTTTATTGCACTAAATAACCATGGTTTCCGTTGACTATTATTTTTACTTCCTGAGCAGTTCCTTCCCATTTCCGCTTTTACACATATCCTCATACCTTTCTTCATATCCTCAGTCCCCTTTTCAGAATACTTTTTCTTTCCTTCTTTACTGTAAGTCTACCCACTTTTTTTTTTTTTAAAGATTTTATTTATTTATTTGACAGAGATAGAGACATCCAGCGAGAGAGGGAACACAAGCAGGGAGGAGTGGGAGAGGAAGAAGCAGGCTCATAGCAGAGGAGCCTGATGTGGGGCTCGATCCCGTAACACCGGGATCACGCCCTGAGCCGAAGGCAGACGCTTAACCGCTGTGCCACCCAGGCGCCCCCTACCCACTTTTTATTCTCTGTCCAGAATTCCGTCTTCTCCACAAAGCCTTCCATCCAGCATTCAGTGATGTCATTATCTATGTTTCCAGTATGATTTTAGACTGAGTCACAAAGTGACTATTTTTTCAATAAACTTTACAGAATTATACATCCACTTGAGTGTTTTCTCCTTCAGAATATTCCCTTACAGAACTAAACATTCTAAGCATTTTTGTAACTTCTTGGCTTTTAGAATACATTGCATATGGTTTTGAATATCTCCAGTGGTGGCAAATCATTGTCTTTCTAAGTTATATCAGATTTGTAGAGACAGACGAGGTTAATCAGGTATCAGAAAACAGCGTTTTGAGTCAAGAGCAAGGTGTGAAAGAGAACCCAGTAAAACCAGTAGGAGGGTACAGCAAGAGCTCTCCAAGTAGATAATAATTACACAAATAGATAAGTACCAGGGGAAGATTTAAGATATAAAAATACACAGACACCCCCCCCCAAAAAAAAACCTGCCAAAAAAAGCTCACAAAACATCTTTTTCTTTACATCTGCAAAGACCATTAATAATAATTGCTATGGCAGGCAGGAAGGAAATTGAGTCAGACAGGTAGTCAGAGAAGCTTCAAATAACTATCAACAGAACCAAGAAACACAGTAGACACAGAGAAGTCAGACTTATTTCTGGAAAGAAGTTTTGAAGACTCAAGCTCAAATTTTACAGGGGAAGAGTGAAAGTACAAAAACATTAGAAAGAATGAATGGTAATTAATAGTCCATGACCAGGTGAATGGAAGAAACAGAAAACATCTGGATATAATATGATAGTGAAGAAGAAGTAAAGTTCTTAAGTTAGGTCATTGTGGAACTTAATTGGAACAACAAAAAATTATTCTCCTATTTTTAAGAATACAAGGAGAAAGAAAAAAGAATAGGAAGATCGTAAGAAAAATAGCTAGAGCAATTCTCTTAAATTGAACAGGTGAAAGATAGAATTATTACTGCAAAGGCTAACAACAAACCTGAGAAGACTAATTTAAATGCAGGTACTCCTAAATAAAGTCAAGGTTTTAAAAATATAATTTAGAGAACCCCATTTTAATTCAGTAATTCTATGATTTAAACAAGTCATGATATTTCTAGATCTTATAACATTCATATCAGTATTTACTTCAAAAAGGGATGATTTCCAGAATTAAAAAGGAAATGAGTAAAAACCAGGAAGGTGGAACATGACATAGATATGGCAGTTAAAGGGATGTTTTTAGTTGTTGTTTTTTTAGCTTTACAGAGGTATTGTAGACAAATAAAAATTATATGTATTTAGGATGTACAACATGATTTTTTAAAAGTGTACAATGTGATGATTTAAGACACGTATACATTGAGAAATGAGTATCACAATCAAGTTAAGTAACATATCTGTCACCTCACATAGTTTACCTTGTGAGTGTATGTGTGGTGAGAACACTTGAGGTCTACTCTGTTAGCAGATTTCAAGTATACAACACAGTACTATTAACAATAACTTCCATGCTATACATTGGATCCTCAGAAGTTATTCATTTAATAATTAAAAATTTATGGGGTGGCTGAGTGGCTCCGTTGGTTAAGTGTCTGCCTTCAGCTCACGTCACGATCATCTTGATCCCAGGGTGCTGGGATGGAGCCCTGGGTTGGGTTGGGGTCCCTACTCCAAAGGGGTTCAGTTTCTCCTCCTCCTTCTGCCTTTCCCCCACTCGTTCTCTCTCTCTCTCTCTCTCTCTCTGTCTCTCAAATAAATAAATAAAATCTTTTAAAAATTTTTAAAAAAAGAAAAATGTATACCTTTTGACCAACACCTCCCCATTTTCCCCACCCACCAGCACCTGGCAACTACCATTTTACTCTCCAGTTCTGTAAGTTTGACATTTTTAGATTCCACATACAAGTAGATATCATACGGAATTTGTCATTCTGTGTCTGGGGGAAGTTTTTAGTTTTTATGAAAATGAAAGATCTACAGTTACACAGACTTAATCTTGGATTTCAGGTTTTGGGGAATAGGTGAACATTTAAAAGTGAGTGAAAATTTTAAAAAATTTAAGTTAAAAAAAAGGTTTAAAAGGATAGAAGGAAAGGGAAGTTTGTTGCTTTTGATAATTTTCTTGGTTCCTCTTAAGTTTGAGGAAGGAGTAAAATTTTAGGTTGGCAGAACAAAGTGGAAAGCAGAAATGTTTGTTTAAAAAAAAAGAGGCTAAAATAAATAGGGCAGACAGATAACAAAATGAGTTTTAAATAAAAAGTTATTACTTATAATAATTGTAAAATTAAACGCCAGATTCTGGAAGAAATACACATAAATCACTTAAAAATGCAGATGTAAATTCCTATATTATACTTGGCAGAAATACAGTTAGGCAAAGTATATTATGCTATCCATACATTGTACAGCCAGAAATACAAATATAATGGAAAATACCAGAATCACAGCAGCCAAATAGGAAATTTCATATTTAAGATACATGAAAATTTCTTTCTTCAATAGTGGAGAAAATTCAGGAGACTGTTGTGAACACACATAATGAAATTATAAAACCTCTTTCTTCAAAATACTTATGGGAATGGTACCTAAACATTTAAGAAGTCAAACACTGTGTGCAATGAAATCTATTATAGTACATGGTAAGCTCTAAGGACAGCCACAAATGCACAGTTCAGCAGTATTATTAATAAGTTACATGGAAATAGAAATAGTGGATATGGAATTTTGTGAAAATTTGAAATTTTAGCTGTGGTAGAATACAAAATTACAGTGTAGAGAAATTATAGAAAGTTCCTACTCAGTATATATAGTATTATAATCATTCCATTCATCCAACAAGCGTATAATTAGGAAAATAAAAAAGAAAAGGTTAAAGTAAAAAGCCAATATCACTGAAGGGCTTAATAGGAAATAGGAAAAAGGAGTAAGATGTGTAATTTTAAAATCTGAAAGCACAAGTAATAAAAATCATTCATGTCCCCCTTCCCCCGCATCTAATAGATTACTGAGTCTGATAGATCCTGCTTACTGGAGAATTCTTAAATATGTGCACCTCGGATATAAGTCACAGTCAGGTTTTACTCTTGGGACAATAGTTGCTCCCTCTCACTCCAGCCTTGTCGCTTCCACTCCATTCTCCATATTGAGTTTGAGTGATCTTTTGTAAAAGCATATCTGATCAAAAATGTTGATTGACTGTGTATTATGGACCTAATGGATTATTATCAGTTTCTGATATAGACTAGGGTGTGCTATATATTTAAATTTGTAGAATTTAAGTGGAAATATTAAAGTTTGACCTCACATTTGTGTTGGACTTGAAAATTTATAGATACCTCCATATTATCTTATTTAATCTTCAGAACAACACTATGAGTTAATTTATAATATTAGTTTTATAATGAGAAAATTATATGTACATCATAGTGGATGATAGTTAATAATACTATATTGCATATTTGGAAGTTGGTAAGAAAGTAGATCTTAAAAGTTCTCATCACAAGAAAAAGGAATTTGTAACTATGTGAGGTGCTGGATGTTCACTAACTAGACTTATTATGGTGAACACTGCAGAATATATACAGATATTGAATCATTATGTTGTACACCTGAAATCACTGTAATGCTAAATGTCAATTACATCTCCATTTTTATTTTTTATTTTTTTTAAAGATTTTATTTATTTATTTGACAGTAAGAGAGACAGCCCCTGAGAGAGGGAACACAAGCAGGGGGAGTGGGAGAGGAAGAAGCAGGCTCCCAGCAGAGGAGCCCGATGTGGGGCTCAATCCCAGGACCCTGGGATCACTCCCTGAGCCAAAGGCAGATGCTAACGACTGAGCCACCCAGGCATCCCTATATCTCCGTTTTTAAAAAAGGGTGGGAAAATTATGTTTAAGGCTACCCAGCCAACAAGATGCAAGACTTAGAACTCCTGACTGCTGCATAAAGTTTTAAGCTACTCTGAGTAAATGGTTACTTATTTTATTTATAGTAATTTTTTATTATGTTATATTAGTCACCATACAGTACATCCTTAGTTTTTGATGTAGTGTTCCATGATTCCTTATTTGCGTATAACACCCAGTACTGGCCTATCCCAATCCCCCACCCCCATCCCCTCTGAAGCCCTCAGTTTGTTTCCTAGAGTCCATAGTCTCTCATGGTTCATTCCCCCTTCTGTTTACCCCCCTTCATTCTTCCCTTCCTTAGGAGAGATACTTTTAGACTCAGTTTTTACAGTTTCTGTTTGGAACCAAGGAGCATTTCTTTGCACTGGGGATCTCTTGCCAATATAGCTTTAAAGTATGGATTTTACATCCAGATAGATCTTGCAAATGTAAATAATTGTGAGGGTGCCTGCAAGCCAGTGTATTATAGTACTTTATGAATTACGACAAACATAGTCTTGTTTTGACTCATAAAGTAGACACTTGATTTGTATTTGTCATTGAATGAGTTAGGTTGTGTTTAGGTGCAAGTAAGAGAAGACTCAGCTCAATATTATTTACGTAATAAAGACATTTATAACCCTGTACGTCAAGAAATCTGGTGTCAGACAGTTCTGCAGCTCAGTGAAGCTTCCAGGGAACTAAACTTTTTCTCCATCTTTCTACTTCACAATCCTAAGCATGTGACTGAACTAGGACTACACTCAGTAATCAACTACATCTCCCATCTACTCTGCTGCTACTTGTTTTTTGTTTGGTTGGTTTTACAACAATAATAATAGGTTTTCTTTATTCAGTACTTCCTTCAGGGCCACACATATGTTCTACATATATTTTTCTCTTAATATAAACTCTCTGATTCTGTCAAACCCTAAATATTGCCCTTCTGCCCCCACCAACTTCTTGGCTCAGGATTTACCTCACTAAGATGCCATGCTTCTGCCACATACAACTTCTTTTTCTTGGTGAAGTCTCCTTAATGATTTCAGGTTCCAGATAGTAAGTACTATTAGGAGATCATATATGATCCCTCTCGTATATTTATAGCTTCCAAATAATATATTTATCCATAAACTCTAATCTGCAGTTGGAGAGAATCCTGGAAATAATTACAACACAACAACCACCATGCTTTTTGTAGAAATTGTGCTGTTTTGAGTAGACATTTTATAGTAAGTAGGGAAGAAAGGGTTTGATTGACAAGCCTATTTAATAGTCGGAGAAAAAAATCTTGTGACTCTAATCTTGTTAACTCTAACTCGTTTTAGACTTTGCTAAATTATTTTAAATTTCTTTCAGCATATTATGACAACACCATTTTTCATAGAGTTGTACCTGGTTTTGTAGTCCAAGGGGGAGATCCTACTGGCACAGGGACTGGTGGAGAGTCTATCTATGGAGCCCCATTCAAGGTGAAGCCAAATTTTTATTGTTATTTATTTGCAGATCGGTTTGGATTGCTTAATCAAAAATGACTGTGCCCCACATGAAAAAAATGCATTTCACATTAGTGCACAAAATCTGGTACCTATCACATGTTTAGGATTATACAGGTGTAAGAGCAGCACTTCCCCCATCAAGCATGCTAAGTTGTCTTACTGCTAACTTTTATGCTAGATTGAATTCAGGTGGAGCTGCAGGTGGTCATGAGAAAAATGTGAGTCAGAAAAAAAACTATATAACATAATTCTTGATATCTGACAATATCTGATCTCTGGAACTCTGTGTAAAAGATTTTTACAACATTTCATATGCCATTTCATTTAACACTATATGGAATCTATATTAATCTCCTTGGACCGTTATAATAAAATATCACTGATGGGTTGGCCTAAACAACAGCAATTTATTTCTCACAGTTCTGGAGGCTAAGAGGTACAGTATTGGCATTCAGTTTCTGGTGAAGGGTCTCTTCCTGGCTTGCAGATGGCCACCCCTTTGCTGTGTCTTCACATGGTAGAGAGAGTGAACTCTGGTGTCTCTTCCTCTTTTTGTAAGGGCACTAGCACTCCTGGATTAGGGCTTCACACTTGTGACGTCTTTTAACTCTTACTATCTGCTTGCAGACCCTGTCTCCAGTACAGTCACACTGGGGGTTAAAGCATCACTGTATGAATTTTGGGGAGACACAATTCAGTCCAAAGCAAAACTCATTCTTAATTACACACAACAGACCTTTGTAGCCTAAAATGCATGCCATAACAGGAAATCACAAGGGGACAGAAGAAGGAATTAACATAAAAAATGTTAGAAAAAAGTGTATTAATCAAGAATAGGTCAGTGATTTGTTAACTGCCAACACAGATCTAAAAAGAGTATCATAGTTACTAACAGTGGGTTCAAATAAAAATTACAAGTTAGGTTATTTATTAATCTGATGGTACCAATATCACATTCTTTGAATGAGTAAACATAAATAGCTCTTAAAATAGTAGAATTTGAAGAAATGTTTATAAATTTCTTTTAATTTTTTATTGGGTCACTGTGTGATTCTTGAGAAAAATACTTGAACTGTTTGCTTTAATTTCCAGATGATAATGGCCTTAGAAAACGAGGAATAGTTATAATAAAAAAGTCTCAAATGTCACTGAAAAACTATTTTGTATTTTACCATATTGAGATGTCTCATGATTTTAGAGCTTCCATCTAGTAGCAAGCATCCCTTTATTCTATTGTTTGGTGTAACAGAATAGTGCTTTCTCATAATTTCTTTCTAAATTGAGATTTTTGCTTATTATGTAATATTGTTATCTTGTTAAAATTTTCAATTAGGCCATTTTGATACAGTATAAAGAGTTACAACTCTGGGGTTGTTTTGTTTGTTTTTTAAAGATTTTATTTATTTATTTGTCACAGAGAGAGAGAGAGGGAGAGAAAGAGCAGGAGCAGGGGAATGGCAGGTAGAGGTAGAGGGAGAATCAGGCTCCCCACTGAGCAAGGAGTCTGATGCAGGACTCGATCCCAGGACCCTGGGATCATTACCTGAGCTGAAGGCAGACGCTTAACCGACTGAGCCATCCAGGCATTTATAGTTATGACTCTTTGAGCTCAAATCTTGGACATTTATTAAGGAAAAATAACTTTCTTTCTGAAAAGTATTGATTACATCATATGGCTGTAATATAAATGAGTCTAGTATCGGGTCTGGATAGAAATTCTGTTAACTGAGAGACTAATGTATGTTATGTACAGCCCTACTATAGCAAGTAATCGACCTAGAGAGGCTTGCTCTGGTTCTTTGAAAAACTGGCAAATGCGACCAGTGCCAGTTCAGCAAAGATTGAACAAAGACCTTTAAAAAACAGAGTAAAGCACATAACACAATTATAGTAGATTCCTTGAATTAAAAAACAAGAAGAAAGCAAATTTTTCATGACCTTTAGAATGGAGTGGGGAGGGTCAATAGTTGAAGGCCATGCAATGATTCAAAGGTAGTTTTTTTAGAGAAAAAAATAGAAGGTTCTAAAAAGTTAGATAACTTTGAGGGATGGGAATAGGGGAATGATTTAGAAATCTCTTCCCCTTTGAGTGCCCTTCTTCCACGTAAATAGGCAGTTTTTCCCATAAAATAGGATAAATTTGTCACAATACTTAGAAGATGTTTATAGGCTAGTGAAGTCAAGTTTAACAGTAGTGAAGGAGTATAGGTATTGGATTTGATTATACTTGAAAATCAGTTAAATAAAACTTAAGCATTTTTTATTAGAAGCTGTATAGAACCTTTTTAACTGAATACGAAGACCCTTATAACAGATCATTCACTAAACTTTTTTTTTTTTTTTTTTAATGCTTCAGGATGAATTCCACTCACGGTTACGTTTTAATCGGAGAGGACTGGTTGCCATGGCAAATGCTGGTCCTCATGATAATGGCAGCCAGTTTTTCTTTACACTGGGTCGAGCAGATGAACTCAACAATAAGCATACCATTTTTGGAAAGGTTTGTGTCCAGTTATCTTCAGGTTCTATGATACATATGACCGACTTATCTAGGAGCTGCCCCCAGAAAAATATTCCCTGGGATATTTATCTATTATTTCTAAAAATAATGTAATATATTCCATTTACAATGAACTATGAGGGACCACCTTAATTTTTTGTATGTTTCAAATAAGTCATTGATTATGACTTAAGAATTTTCTTCTTTTCTAAAATCATACTAATGGTATTAGCTACTATGTTGCTCATCTGATATTGTGTTTATGTTTTTAGAAACCTAGGTATTATCTAAGTAACAATATTTAGTAGTTTAAAAAGTTTACTTTTGTCCATGATGAATTCCTTTCAGTTTAAAGTGGAAGTTGTGTTAATATTAAAACTTTTTACCTGAAATATTACTTTGAGTAGTACCTGTTTACTCCTGCTCACATTTAACATCTTTCTTTAAGAGGCCTTGTTTTTTTCACTCTCCCTTCTAAAAAATATATTCCCACATGTTTTAAGTCGTAGGCATGTTAGACATCACTAGTGTATCAGCTCCCTCTACTGGTTCAATAGGAATGGTTTCCCCACAGCCTAGACAAACTGGATTTTGTGAGGATGAAGGAAAGGGAAAAGACAAACTGAGCACAGCTGGAAAACTGGTATTATTTTAAAACTCCTGAGAAATCTTGAATGAAAGGATTCATGCTGAAAACATTCAATACAATGTGGTTGCTTAAAACTTAACAACACAGGTTAAGAAATATGCACATTTGAACCACTACAACACAGGTTGTCAGATATTCATAGATTTTCCTTCCTATTATTTAAAAAAAATAAAAGCATATAATAAAGTGAGATTTAGGTTGTCGTTCTGCACCACTTTTTACAGTTGCTAATATATAACTTTCAATTAGAGACAAAGTATAGCATATTGATAAGAATTCAGAAAGGCCATCACTGTTGGCTCTATAACTTCTTTGACTCAATTTTCTTATCTAGAGAAAGAGGATAATGACAGTACCTGCTTTTAGGATGTTTGTGAGGATATAACAAGATAATGTCTGTAAAGCACTTACACATGGTATTGTTATTTGCTTGTTCCACCCAATTTTAAAATCTGAATTTATTTTATTTGAATGAAAAGCTGTCATTCAGTATGAGGTTACTTGGCATTATATTTTCACTTTTAATAAAACCTGACGTTAAATATATATGGGAAGTTTTCTAAAAATACCATTGAGGGATTGAACTCCCATTCTGCTTTTTCCCCTTAAGATGAAGATGCTTTATTTGCATTATTTAATGCATAGGCTCCTATATAAAAATATGAGATTTCCTTTTAATTATTGAAAAAATATTTTCAGAAGCCCTCCCTTATTTCAAAGAATGAATATAAGAGTTTGCAGTTAAGTTTTCTTTTTTGTTTGATAGGTCACAGGGGATACAGTATATAACATGCTACGGTTGACAGAAGTTGATGTAGATGAGGAAGAAAGACCACGTAATCCACATAGAATAAGAAGCTGTGAGGTAAAAGCATGATGTCTGAGAGGCAGCACTTAAATGATCATTTGAGAAGCAGGCTGTTAGTATTTTTAAACTATTGGATAAAGGCTTTATACTAAATCGACATCACAATTCAGATTTTGTCTCTGTAATTTAGGCACAATTTCTGATTAAGAATTTTTTTTTAAATTGAAGGTTTTGATTTCAAAGATGAAACTTTAACTGATAATCCAATGTATGAAAAGCTTGACTTATAAGGGAAAGTTAGAAGAATTAGGCTTATTTAGCTCAATGAAGTACCTTCCTAGGTAATTTCAGAGTGATCCTTCATTGAGGAAGCAAGGTCCTTAGAAGCATTTGATTTGGGGTCAAAACTCTGAGTTTGTCTTGCTAACTAGGTATTAAGTTTTCTTGAATCCTTTTCCCTTTTGTAAAATAAGGATAACATACCTTTTACTTAATTGCACGTAGGATTATCAGAAGAATCCAGCAAGACTATTAAGTGTGAGTACTTTATGTAATAAATATATCAGTGGACTTATAATACTTATGTGAGCAAAAAATACAGATGTTAGTATTAATGCAATTAAGTACTGGTTTTAATTTTTTGTGAAATTTTTAAAAATGGAATAATGTTTTCAGAATATTTTTTTCATAGGTTTTGTTTAATCCTTTTGATGACATCATACCAAGAGAAATAAAAAAGCCAAAAAAAGAGAAACCAGAGGAAGAAGTAAAGAAATTGAAGCCCAAAGGCACAAAGTAATCAGAAATAATAGACTAATAGAAATTCATTCATTTTGTTTCCTTTTGTAACAACTGTTTACTAGTGAGGGGGAGGTCAGTATGGACCAGGGAGGTATCTGAATTATGAGGTTGTTCTTTTATTAAAATACTGTATGTAATTTAAGGTAAAGAAGTATCACATGTCTATATGAAATCTATATTAATAAATATTTATGATGACTATAGCAATTATTTATGTAAATGAGTTAAGAATTTTTGTTTGTTTTTTACTTGTTTTTCATTTAATATATGTTCCAAGTATAGAACTTGGAAAGTCAAGTATGAAGGATATGATGACTGCATGGTTACATAATTTAATTTTTCACTCCTGTTTTGGAGTAAATAAGTTTCAGTATTTTGTGAATGATATTTCTCACATTATTAGTTTTGTCTATTTATTAAACTAGATATCAGAGTTAGATTTCAACTTCCTCTTTTAGTGAATTGCAGTATCCATATTAGTGATTTTAGTGTATTCATTGTTGTTAGATTCAGACAGTTCCAAGTATAATCCTGCCTGGCACCATTTATAAGAAGTAAAGTGTGTTCACATTTCTGAGCTTCAGTTTCCCCATCTTGTAAAATGGTGATTATAATTACAACATCTGGTTGTTATGAAGAGAAAATGAGCTGGGGAATTTGAAAACACCCAGTGGCGTAGGTATTCAATCACATTTGTTTCTTTCCGTGACATCGTACAGTATACGGAAGTTAAGCTGCTTTTATAAACTGTCAAATGTGAGCCACTTCAATAAGCAGTTGATGTCTTGTGGCAAAATAAATTCTTATATAGTGGTGTATTTGATATTCCTCTATTTTTTGATTCATTTCTTTTGACTAATTTATGTCTGGGTGAAAGGTCACAGTCACCATATTCAGATACAATATTTCATCACTATTACTTATCTTGACAACAGCCCAAAAGCTGGGTGTTTTTGTTTTTGTTTTTAATTCATATAGCAAATATATTAGGGATGATGTGGTAGTCATTGATTACATCTAGGTTTTGAAATAAAAAATTCCTCTTGTTGCCAGATCTTCTATTTTTTTCAATATTTGAGAGAGAGTTTTAATAACTTATTATTTACCTTCCTTGGGATGTCTTTATTTTGAAGGCTCAAAGAAGACAAACAGTTTATTCTTCCCCATGGGTTATTTTCTTTGTTAAGTTTATTGCTTATATTTTTTTATTTGACAGTGTTGTGTAACTTATCAATTTTAAAGTGTTAATGACATTTTGGAAGACACTAGATTAATTGCTTCCCATTTGTAGTGCTCTCAGGGTTATATATTAGGTTTTCAGAAATCTCCATTTCGCTAACCAGTTTTTATAAATATAAAAAGCTTAATTATTTCTGTCATGCTTGACTTACTATATTTAATGGTAGTGCTCAGAATGGATTTTTGGTCATTAGTTTCGTCTAATATATGAAATATCTGTGGTCTGAGGCCAATGCCTTAACATTATGCTGAAAATATGGATCCTTAGTATATTTCTGCTGAATACTAAGTCATATTGTGTATTCCCGAACAGTTAAAATGTGTTCTTGTAAATTCTATTTTATTGCCTTGAAAAATACAGCATTGTAAGTTCTATTGAATTTCCTCAATTTTCTCTCATTCTTATTTCCTTTTTTCTTTCCTTTTTTTGATAAGAAATTTTAGTTTACTTTCTTTTGGAGAGGAAGCTGAAGAAGAAGAGGAGGAAGTAAATCGAGTTAGTCAGGTAAAACTCTAATCCCTTTGATCTGAATTATAAAAGATATTAGGGACTATATCTCATTTTTGTATCTCCTGCTATATATATGGCACATCATGTTTTTCATGGTACACAGTCAGGAAGTGTTCAATGAACTGATCTGTAAAATGATTTGTTGTCAGTAATATTTGCAACTCTTAAGATGATATGCCCTCTTGCAATTAGAGTTTTGTGGGGTTTTTTGACCTGGACTTTTTTTTTTTTTTTAATCAGAACTAGAGTCCTTGTGATTCAGATTTTAATTGCTCTTTTTTAAAGTGATTTGCTAGATGATAATGATTATGATCATTATTATAATAAATACTGACAGACCAATGCTTTTATATTCATTTTAATATTATCTATATATATTTATTAATGTCCTTAATTCTCATCACAGCCCTTTAAGATAGGAATTATCATTATCCCCATTTTACCCAAAAATAAATTAAGGTATAGCTAGGTTGTAATTTGCTCACACAACCAGTAAATAGCTAGAGCTGGATTTGAACTTCTGGCTCCTTCAGTGTAAGATACATGTATATGGATTATATATCACTTCCTGGTCTTCTACCTCACCAATGCTTACACTAGGCCTTTAAGTGTGGTTTCCTGAATATTACTTTTGACACAATACTCATTGCTGAAACACCTATACCTTGACAATATTTAGAGCAGTGAATCTGTTAAATATACTTTAAGAAAATCATCCTCAAGGGTTTTTACTCCCAAAGATTCTGGTATGTCTTCCCTCAAATGATGAAGAAATGGAAATTTGTTTGGAGAGTGAAATGGGGGAAGGGGCAGGGGTGGCCTTTGATACAGGCAGTTCAGTGGATTTTAATAATAGTGGAGGGTTGAGGGACACCTGGGTGGCTCAGTTGGTTAAGCGTCTGATTCTTGATTTTTGTTCAAGTCATGATCTCAGTATTGTGAGATTGAGCCCTGCATTGGAAGATTCTCCCCCTCTCCCTCTGCCCCACCCCTCCTTCCTCTCTAAAAAAAAATAATTATAAATAATAGTGGAGGGTTAAAATATAGAGTTTTTTAAAAAGTGGACAATTCCTATTTTTACATCTGTTTGTAAAGAAAATCATAATGCCTTTAAATCACTCTTTTATGAATAGATTGCCTTTTTGCAGTGTTTAAAAAAAAAAAAGCAAGAAAATTAGTGAACACAGAGACCTAAAGGTTTAGAAGGTTTTTTGTAGTAATTAAAACTCTATAACTTAATTCTGTCTTATTTGCTTATTATAGTTACCTATTTCTTTTTTTTTTTTTTTTAAGATTTTATTTATTTATTTGACAGAGATAGAGACAGCCAGCGAGAGAGGGAACACAAGCAGGGGGAGTGGGAGAGGAAGAAGCAGGCCCACAGCGGAGGAGCCCGATGTGGGGCTCGATCCCACAACGCCGGGATCACACCCTGAGCCGAAGGCAGACACCCAACCGCTGTGCCACCCAGGCGCCCCAATAGTTACCTATTTCTAACCAACACTAACAATAACACTGACTGAAAAGCACATTATTTTTACCCTTGTTTTTAATTCTTTATCCATGGGCTTCCCTCATCATAGAGGATGGTTTTGGTAGGCTAGTATTGGACATATAGTAAGCACACTACTTTTAGCCATTGCATTAAGACTGAATTGAAATGGACATGTGTAAGAAATGGTCTGGTCATAATTTTTTCTTGCTGTCTTCAGTATTCCAGAGTGATATATTTGATACCATGGATTCTCAACTTCCACCCATATACTAATATTCTAAACTCTAGGACACACAGACGAATATTATTTCTGGGCTCTTATCCCTCATTCTTGACTTCCTTTAGGAAACATCTCTACTAAAGATGCCACAATTAAACTCATCTTTATGTGAAAACATCCTTTCCCTAGGCCTTGTCAGTATTATCAATCACCCTGGCACCCTGATATCTCAGAAGTTATCTTCTTTAAAGATTTTTTTTTTTTTTTATTTTACTTATGTGACAGAGAGACAGCGCGAGAGAGGGAACACAGCAGGGGAGAGGGAGAGGAAGAAGCAGGCTCCTAGCCTCCTAGCCGAGGAGCCTGATGTGGGACTCGATCCCGGAACACCAGGATCACGCCCTGAGCTGAAGGCAGTCGCTTTAACGACTGCGCTACCCAGGCGCCCCAGAAGTTATCTTCTTTAGATGTCAGTGCACTAGTCTTGCCTTATTCATGATTCAAATTTCTGCCTTATTAAAATGAAAGATATACTATATGTCATGATCCTGTGGGTATATTTGTAAATGGACAAAAACACAAATGTTAGATCTGGAAATTGCCAGGAGTCCCTTTCACTGATGTTTTCTAAAGATGTCAAGTTTCCTTACATACACATGCTTTCCCCACAATCCCCCCGTCCCTTTTTTCCTTTTGCTTGGGGTGGTTCTCCTTTATTTGGTTAATTTTTGTTTTTCCTTTAAGATTTAGCTCCACTATCAACTCTGGACTACCTCCACCTCCCTCCCCTACCCATCTCCCACCCAGGCGGAGTTTAACTTCTTTCCATGGTAATCTGTCTGTGGCCATCAAAGCATATGTTATACTGTACTGTAATTATTTTCCTCTCTGCTACCTGTGCTAAATATTTATTTTATGTAACTTCTATAACAACCACGTGCTATAGATGTTATTATTCCTATTTAAGGGAAGAAATCAATACTCAGAAAGGTTAAATCACTTGTGCAAGACCATGTAATTAGGAGGTGGTGCAGTCAGAATTTTGAATTTAGATTTCTATAGCCATTTAAGTCTCTAATATGATTTTGAATGCTGCAGAAGCTGCTGCTTTCGAGCCCAAGCCATCTAGAAGGCTGGCAGGAAATTACACTGGTAGCACAGCATTCTGGAGTGGAAGCAGCTCAATGCAGTGTTGGCCCCTTGCCCTTTCCTAACTCACACAGGGTCCTGGATATTAGGCTGAGCAGCCGTGAGGAGAGAACAGGGGAAGGAGAAAGGAGTTTTTCTATTAGTCTTTTTGTTGAATTAAATTTCTGGTCTAAAGTAAGTTTTATTCACCATTACTTTGAGACTGACTTTACTAGGAAATTAGTTTGAATTTTTTCTGTTTGTAACAACAGCATGTGTTAAATATTTAAAGCATATCTGCCTCTGCTGCTTGCTATTGTACAAAGTAAAACAAACAAAATGTTTAACTTACTCTGACTTTAGTGAACTTGATAACCCAAAAGCAATCGGTGTGTGCTACAAGGTTGAAATGTGCAAGGATACCACTGCAGATACTTGCTCTCAAACCTGAAAAACACTTCAAACAGTGGAAAGACTAAGTAAATCCATTCCTTTTTGCCAAGAAAATTGCAACCTACAGTCCATTATCATGTGAATAGTATAAGACCAGTATTGTGTCATCCTGTTTCTCTCATCTGACTCTGTGCTTTGTGATAAAATTATCAAATGTTTGTTTCTGACTCTCAAATCTGTATCTCTAGGCTTGCTTACTTTTCTTTTCTCCAGCAGCCTACTGGCCATCTCTCTATGTTTGAATATCTCACTAGTAACCCAAGTCCCGGCCACGGCTTAATTCATTATCTTTGTTTCCCAGACTTTTCTCTGTTTTGTGACTTCTTTTTCTACTCCCTAGTATCAGTATCCTCTAGAGAAGAATTTTAGATTCTGACTTTTTTCTTATTCTTTCTCTGCAAAACCAATTTGTTGCACTGTTCTAACAATTTTTCATCCATGACATATCTCAAATCTATTTTTTCCTTTTAATTTATTTTGCTACTACCCTTGTTCAGGCCTTCATTTCTAGGCTGGGCTGCTGCCCTAGTCTACAGACTGGTCTCTCATCTCCTTGCTCTTCTTTCCTTTCCACTCATTACCACCACAACAGTCTTCCTGAAACCTCATCAAGATGTCACAATTGCTCTCTGTTGACTATAGAAATAAGGCCATGACCCCCCCCCCTTTACCAACTCCGCCCCTTAGTTTCATCCTTCTTAAACCACTTAAAAACCACTGAAAATTCAGGCCCAACACTGTTTTAAAAATTAAAAATTAAATCCCTACACCCTCCTCAGACCTACAGAATTAGAATCTCCAAGAGAGGGGCCTGGGAAGCTGTACTTGAATGAATTCCTTGGAATTCTTATTGGAGAAATGTAGGAAACCCTGTGTTAGCAGATCTGAACTATCTGCTGTTCTACATGTATGTTTTGTGTTTTCCTTTCTGTATGTCTTTGTTCATGTTCTTTTCCCTACCTGAAGTGTCCTGTCCCATTCTGGATGTCAAAGTCGTATTTATTTCCAAAACCTAAAATACCATCTTTTCTTTCTTTTTTTTTTTTTTAAAGATTTTATTTATTTATTCGACAGAGATAGAAACAGCCAGTGAGAGAGGGAACACAAGCAGGGGGAGTGGGAGAGGAAGAAGCAGGCTCATAGCGGAGGAGCCTGATGTGGGGCTCGATCCCATAATGCCAGGATCACACCCTGAGCCGAAGGCAGACGCTTAACCACTGTGCCACCCAGGCGCCCCTTAAAATACCATCTCTTCTAAATGTCTTTTCTTAATCGTTCCTTTTTCTGATTTCTAACCTTTGCCTGGCTTGTGATACTTACATTTTCCTTTTAAAAACATCCATTTTGTTTTATTACACAAGAAACATATGACTGTGTTCTCAATGTATACTAAAACATTATACCCTTTTCTTTCTGCCTTATTAAGTGTGCAGAATCCTAGGCTGCAAGCTCTCTGATGGTAAACTGTGTCATCTTTGAGTGGCAGTGGGTTGAAGCAAAAAGAGCATGGATCTGAGATTATACACGTTCATATTGGCACTTTGCTTTCCACTGATACTCTGTGATTTTGGATCACTGAGTCTCTCTGAGCCTCAAGTTTCCTCTTTGTAACATGAAAATACCATGAGCCATTTAGAGTTGTGAAATAAGGATGTGGATAGTCATTACTCTGATACAATATGCAATCTCGGAAAATGTTTTTGAAAGTCAAAAATCTTAAGCAGTATACTCCGTGTTATAATTTGTATTTGATTCTCAGAAAGCTAAAGAATATCAAACAATCTCTGATACAACTGTGATTATTATGAGCATGAGCTGCTGCCCTCATGCTAAAGCAGTCTAGAGGGTTGGCAGAAAACTTCACCAACAGTTCAGCTTTCTGGGGTTGGAAGTCTTAACTCGGCACAACTGCCCAAGTGCTCTTCCTGAGCACTCCCGCTGGGTCCTGGATAGTAGCGAGAGCACTGGGGTACACCTGTGTATCATGAAAACCTAACAACCCGTCCTCCATGTGTGAATGCGTCTTGGTACGTTGTACAGAATCTTTGGCTTACAGAATTCAGCTGTTTGTCTGTTTAGATAATGGAGTCATGAATAAGTTTAGCTTGAGAAAATAGAACAACGATAAAGAAATCATTGAAGTTTATTGGCTTAGAGGAAAAGAAATTTCTCCAGAGGGCATGAGACAAATTGTAGAGTGAATCAAAATGGGAGTATATGTTATTATTTATTTTCCTTTTGTACTGTTATTCAGACTTTGAGAACCCCTCTAATACATTTTACATTTGGGGTAAAATGAAACCTTGCTAAGAAAAACAACATTAGCCTGAATATTGGAAAAGTATGACCAATAGATACATTTCTTAAAAGTTAGCCTTACTGTTTTTAAATGTATATAATAATTAGAACCAAAGTCAAGTAAGTGTCTTTTACAACGACTAAGAACAATTCTCAGTTTCAGTGCTTGCATGAAATTAAATATTTCTAGAGGTCTTGAAAATAATTGTTTCATTATTCATTTGCTTATCAAGTTTCTTTTTTCAGTGACTCCACAGTGTGTTAAGCTTTATTCCAGAACTGTCTAACATCACAAGTTAATAATTGGTAAAGTCTGAATTGGGGCTTTACTTTATGTGAAAGGAGAAATAAGATAGAGTGCCCTCTGGTTTGTGGATTATCAGTGTGGGATTACAGACACTACTTCACCCCACTCGTTTATTCATGACAAGGTGCCTCTCCCACACGGGTTAGCTTTCCTTCATTGTTTATTTCAGTATCTTTCTACTACCTGATAAAATCTCTTTTAGAATAATAGAATTTTATAGCTCAAAGGGATCTAGTCCTACTTCCTTTCTTTATAGATGAGGAAACTGAGACTCTGGTTAAGTGACTTGCCAGACTGACTTCATTTCCTTTTTGATAGGATTACATGATAGGAGGATGCCGTAAGAACATATTTTGAGTTCCGGAAAGCACACTGTCAGAGTCTCTCATGATATTCTTGTGGACAACATGAGGAAATGTGATCTGGGAGATAGTATAGTCAGATGGATTTATATCTGATGGAATACTTCTGCCCAAAGAGTGCTTTGTTGTCAACCTGTGCATGATTATTTGAACTAGTACGTTAAAATGTAAAAGGAGTACATGTAAATTCTGTGCTTGAGTTTAATGGAATCAGCTGAATAGGTGTAAGACTTAATAGCCTGTAAGCCCTGGTTGAATTATTAAGAGTAAGGTCTCTGGAATTAGAAATTTAACATTCTTTGCATTTTGGGCGGTCACATTTTACAGCAGTTTGTTCAGAACACATTTAAGAAGGATACTGACAAAAGAAAGAAAGAGAGAAAGGGAAAGAAAGAAAGAAACTGACAAATGCATTCCTAGGAAGGGAGGATCATGAAGAGAATGGTGATAAAGCCAAGAACCACTGCACATGAAGAATGTTTAAGGAACTGGATATACTTTGGAGAAGTAAAAACTCAGTAAAAATATGATCCTAGGCTTCAGACATTTGAAAAGTTTTTATGGCGGATCCCTCCTTTCGTTTTGCTTTCTTAAATGGTAGTTGTTTTTTTTTTTAAAGATTTTATTTATTTATTCAACAGAGATAGAGACAGCCAGCGAGAGAGGGAACACAAGCAGGGGGAGTGGGAGAGGAAGAAGCAGGCTCATAGCGGAGGAGCCTGATGTGGGGCTCGATCCCATAACTCCGGGATCACGCCCTGAGCCGAAGGCAGACGCTTAACCGCTGTGCCACCCAGGCGCCCCTCTTAAATGGTAGTTTTATTCATGTCTGTACTGCTTTAAAGTTTACTCCTGAATCTTTGTGTATAACTTAAACACAGATGTCAGAAAATATTTTTCAAGTGAAAGCTTACAATCAGGCAAGTAGTTTTCATGAGGCAAGTTAAATGGTAGGTCCATTATAAAAGTATCGCAATAGCTAGATTTTAAAATAGTGATTAAATTGTGCCACATTCACAGTGATACACACAGTATTTCTTTCTCTGAAAGATATGCCAACATTTTTACCTCAAATCCCAAGTTATAAAAAGGCTTTTTTTTCTCACCCAGAAAAAGTTATATTGATAGACAAATACACCACTTTTGAGAATAAAGTAAGAATGTTTTGTCCTATTCTTGTTTAGTCCCAGAAATTAAACTTTCCCAAAAGGTTGGGATCTGGGGGGTGGATACAGCATGAAGAGTGCCACTAGGCTTTTTGCACAGAGGTTGTAAGAAGTGTTGAACAGTCTAATTTATAAACTGTTTTTGCCTCATTAAATTGTATTAAACTTGATCTAATTTGTTTATATTTAAGTAATTTTAAAAGCATGTTAATATATTTATAGTCATCTCATATTTCTGCTGTAACTAATTACCATAAATTTTGTGGCTTGAAGCAAAACAAATTTAATATATTACAGTTCTGAGGTCAGAAGTCCAAAACAGGTTTCACTGGGCTACATATTGGGGTACTGGCAGGGCTGCCTTTCTTCTGGAGGCTCTAGGGAGAATCTCTTCCCTCAAATTTTCCAACTTCTAGAGCCCATTTGCATTCCTTGGCTTGTGGCCCCCTCGTCCATCTTCAAAGCTAACAATAGCCCATAGAGTCTTTCTCATGCTGTATCATTATGAAACATACTCTCCTGCCTCCTTCTTAAGGACTTTTGTGATTACATTGGATATACCCTGACAATGCAGGATAATCTCCTCATCTCAGAATCCTTAATTTAATCTGCAAAGCCCCTTTTGCCATGTATGGTAACATATTCACAGGTTTTGAGCATTAGGATGTGCACATCTTTAGGGGGCCATTATTATACCTACCAGTCTCTTTGTATTTAAACTAAGTTCTGTGTAGTATACATGATAACAGAAATTATTTGTAGTTCATTTTTAGTTCTAGAAGGTAAAACTAGGATTGCTTGGATAGTTGGAAATTACACATAGATTTTTTTGCTCCAATTATAGAGAGAACTGCCCAACATTGGAAGACATTTGAAAAGGAGTGGTTTGTGTGTGTGTCTGAGGAAAAGCTCCTTTCAGGTGTTGAAACACAGGCTGACTATAGTCAGTGATGTCAAGAAGATTCCTGCATTGGGTGGGAAACTAGATTAAGTGGCCTTTAAGACCTTTTCGTTTTTAACTATTAAGTTTTTTCTGTCTGTGCTAAAGGTCAAAGAATGTAATAGTCAGGGCTCTTTAGAGAAACAGAATACATGTATATGTGTAATTCTGTGCACTATAGCCCGTATGTTTGAAAAAACAATTGTGTGCATTTATTTCAAATTATTCTTGTGGACTATCTTCTAAGATTTACTATCTGGGTCAAAGAATTAGTTTAGCAGTATGTAAGTCATACTGAAGATTTAGTGTTTGGAAATGTAATTAATAAACTTATTTTGAAGGATTTACCACTTTTTGGAAGAAAAGGTATTTTTAAAATAGTATTTTCAATCAGTGTGAGAGTTAGCGTCTTATTTATAAAGCTTTAATTTATATGGAAAATTTCAGGAACATGTATCCTTTGCTAGCCATGTTATACCAGTACTAGATTTTTCATACACGCGTTAACTTGTCCTTTTGGAAAACTTATTTCTTCCTCACTTATCATTATATTCTACATTTTTTCCTAGAGCATGAAGGGAAAAAGCAAAAGTAGTCATGACTTGCTTAAGGATGATCCCCATCTCAGTTCTGTTCCAGCCGTTGGAAGGTTAGTATGCTATAAATGTGATCCTAAATTATTTTCTGGTTCAGATATTTTCTTGCTGCCTTTGTGAGAAAATGGTCAGTTCTCTCTCCCTCTTTTTTAAAGATTTATTTGAGAGAGAGAGAGCGAGAGCACATGGTTGGGGGGGAGAGGGAGGAGGTGAGAGAATCTCAAGCAGCCTCCCCACTGAGTGCAGAGCCCAGCGTGGGGCTCGATCTCACAACTCTGAGATCACAACCTGAGCAGAAATCAAGAGTTGGACACTTAACTGACTAAGCCTCGCAGGCATCCTGGTCAGTTCTCGTAAGTCCAATTTTTTTTTAACTCAGACAAATAACGAAAGCATTTTGGTGATGGAAGTAGCAGAGCCTCTTGCCTAATGGAGGGAAGTACTCTGGCCCCTTTCATTTCGTCTTGCTATCTATTTCTGTTGAACTAATTAAATTTAAAATTAATTGCTAAACTTAAATCTTGGGATTGTTTGAATATGAAAGGGTTTGGTTTAAAAGTTTAATGTTTAACTAAAAGTTACTTTGTTAGCTTTTTCCTTAAAGCATTTTTGTGCCAGTTGGCATGATGGGTAAACAAGGCAGAGTTGAAAGGTTTTGTGAAGAAGTCACCACATTTTAGACCAATCCATTGAGTAGTTATTTCTTATATATTTTAGTAAACAGAAAATGTCTATATCTGTTGCTTCCCTTGGAGAAGGGAAGATGTCTTACTGTTAAATACAATTGCACATGATATATTGGGCCAGTGCCTCAAAGGGGGATTAAAATGCTATTACATTGAGTTTAGCTTGCTTTCAAAAATTCTATTTAAAAAAAAAAATCTTTTCTTAATATCCTTGTATTTGAAGGATTTGGTTTTTTCAGCCAGAGTACATCAAGCCAATGGAAGAAACTGTTTACTGCAATCCTTTGTTCATAAAAACAGCACTGTTGGTTGTTGTTTGCTTTTTTCTGTTAATTCTAGTGAATTAATATGTGTGCTCATGGACATACTTCTTATTCTATTTGTAAAAATGACTCTGTTATAGAATGTTTCTATTTGTTCTACAATTCCATTCTGAAATTCCTGTGTTGAAATAGGTTTTTGAACTGTTAATCCTAGCGAAATATTCTAGATTTTGAATAATCCCAAAATTTGATAATTTTAGTAGTTTCACTTGAAGCTAAAATTTACTTATTTTCATTCTTTTCATAGTGAAAAAGGTGATGCAGTAGGAGATTCAACTAATGTAAGTAATAATTTTAGTATATAGTTTGAACAATAGAAAATTTAAAATGTTTATAAAAATTTAATTTTTTCTTTAAAAGGTAGTATATGTTACTTTTATAATTATATATTTAAAATTATGAAAAAAATTTAAAAATTTGAAAAGTATATATTTTTATTTTGATTGGACTATTTCCTTCCAAGTGTGTGTGTAGATGTGTGTGTATTTCCCTACAAAATTGAAATCTTATATGTATATGAATTTCTAATCCGGTTTTTTCTCCCTCTCACTATCTGAATACTCAAAATTCAGATGTCATTCATTTTATTTTATTATGTAAAAGTTTAAATGTTGATGCATGGGTATCCTACATGGTGTATGGGAAAATGCTTGGATCGGTCATTTATAGTGGTAGTCCTTTATATACACAATTCAGAGGGTCCTCTTTCAAGACTATGGTGATCTTTCTTTATTAGTTGTATTGGGTAGTAAAGCTGATAAAAAAGACCTAAAGGAGATGAAAGGGCAACCAATGCAGATACATGGAATATGAGTGTTTTGAGATAGAGAGAATACCAGCTCTAACGTTGGCTGGTGTTGCTGGCCTGGAGTTGTAGGAAATTATGTCTGGGTGGTATAGAACGTTTGGGTTGTGAGTGATTTGGGGATCCACTGGAGGATTCTAAGAAGGGGAGTAACTGGTATGACTGAGATTATAGGAAGAAATCTCAGCTTCTCCACCTCCTCCTCATTCTACTTGAACTAATCTCTGGTTGAGGTCAGTATGCTGGCCAGCTGCCTGCAGAAGCCACGTCTCCCACTGGGAAAGAATAGGAATGTAGATAGACACAATATCCTGGGTGATACGGAGGGAGTACAGCCCATGATGCACTGAAGCGCTGTGGGTTCAGTGAGCAAACACCCATTCTTTGGGTATCCCATAATTACATAGTTGGCCTAGAGCAGACCCCAGGAGTATTCCCACATGGACCAGATTCTTCAAGCCCTTACACATTCAAGACAAAACAAAACAAAAACAAAAACTGGCCTAGAATGTGATGAGAGTCTGGGATGGATCTCTGGAAATTTAAGGGGAAATGGGATGCCTGGCAAATACTCCACTTCAATTTCTACAGGATGGAGAATATGAAGGTGCAGAGCTTGATCAATATATTGATGGTGATGAGAAGAATCTGATGAGAGAAAGAATTGCAAAAAAGTTAAAAAAGGACACAAGTGGAAATGTTAAGTCAGCTGGAGAGGGAGAAGTGAAGAAATCAGTTAGCCGCAGGTGAGTCAATTACTGTGCTTCTAGGTGTCAGTTTGTCTTTTTATACTTCACTTAAATTATTATTAAGTCCTCTATTCAACTTTTTTTTAAACACTATTTTCATAACGTTTGATATGTATACATTTGTGTGTTAGCCTGTTTGGAAGCCTAAAATAGACCAGTTTTAAAGTACTTATAGCAATGGTCCCATGAGTCAAATTCTACTTCATTTCTTTCTAATCTCTTCTTGAAAAGCCTCTGTAAATTTTTATATGTGGGGTAAGCAACATATTAGTTAGATGTGGCGGGCTGTGTTTGTTTAATACGAATACGAACAGTAGAGTATTGTATGGAATGAAAAGAGAAGTCCTCATATTTAGGTGAGTAAAATTTGTCAGAATTGGTTATGAAAGTATGTGGGTCTGAAAACATTCTTAAATATCTTTTCAAGTCTGATTTATACTATATACCTCTCCTAATCTCAGTTGTATCATAAAGGAAATTTCACCAAATGTCTGATGATAAAGAGTTGTTGAGTTTTGTGACTCCTGAAATTCAATTTAATTGAAAAACTCTCCCTTGTGATTCTGTTACTACAACTGTATGGTATACATTCTAAATAATATTGCTTTAAAGATTTTATTTTTATTATTTATTTCAGAGAGAGAGAGAGTGTGCCCACAGCGTGAGAGTGAGAAGCAGACTCCCCGCTAAACAAGGAGCCCGATGTGGAGCTTGATCCCGGGACCCTGGGATCATGACCTGAGCCAAAGGCAGATGCTTAACTGACTAAGCCGCCCAGGCGCCCCTAAGTAATATTGCTTTATAAAATGTTTTAGGGGTGCCTGGGTGGCTCAGTCAGTTAAGTGTCTCACTTCAGCTAGAGTCGTGAACTTGGGGTCCTGGTTTCGAGCCTGTGTCAGGCTCCCTGCTCAGTGGGGAGTCTGCTTCTCCTTATCCCTCTCCCTCTGCCCTTCCCATCGCTCATTCTTTCTCTCTCAAATAAATAAATAAAATATTTAAAAATGTTTTCTTTGGATCACCTACATTTGGGGATAAGAAAGATGTAACTACATATAAATAACATTCTATTTTTCTGCTATTTCTCAACTTCATATAGAAAAACTTTAAAAAAAAGAAAAACTTAAAAATGTAAAACATTTCCATGTTTTCATTGCTTCACTCCCTCAATTTTTTCCTTTATGTAACCAGAAAAGTAATTCCCAGAAATTCCCACTGATGGTATAAGCTTTATATTCAGAAATAAATACAGACTGCCTTTGGGCCACTATTGACAATATTTTAGTGCTTATACATCACATCAGCTCAGTAACTTTAAATCAGATTACATATATAATCAATATATTTTTTCTCTCTCTCATTCAAGACATGCGTTTTCTGATTGTCAAGAGTTACGAATTTTTTAAAGATTAGGTTTATAATGTGACAAAAAATACATTTTCAGTTTTTTTTAAAGATTTATATTTAGAGAGAGAGCACATGCATGAGCAGGGGGAGGGGCAGAGGAAGAGGGAGAGAGAGAATCTCACACAGACTCCGTGCTGAGCACAGAGCTTGATGTGGGGCTCCATCTCAAAACCCTGAGCCACCCAGGTGCCCCATTTTTAGTTTTTAACAGATGAAACAAATAGTTTTTATGTTTAAGTGCTTAATTCCTCAACTGTACTGTCTTATTGGCTTTTATACAATTTTCAATATTTATATACCCTGTAATTAGTGTAGCTTACAATTTAGCAGAGCTGAATATTCTTTAAGAACTAAATAAAGCTTATTTGGCAAAATTTGCCTTAATAGTGAAAACAACAAAACATCTATTTTTTAAAATATTTATTTATTTATTTATTTGAGAGAGAGAGAGAGAGAGAGACCATGCAGAGGAGCTGGGAGAGAGGCAGAGTGGGGAGAGAGAGAGAATCCCAAGCTGACTCCCTGCTGAGCACAGTGCCCAACCTGCAGCTCCATCCCAGGACCCTGATATCATGACCTGAGCCAAAATCAAGAGGGGATGCTTAACCAACTGAGATACCCAGCACCCCCAAAACATCTATTTTTAACTGTTTCCCTCTCCCCCCAGATTTTTCAATACTCACATCCTTCTTTCTCCCTCCATGCTACCTCTCCTGCCTACAAAGAGAAATAAAAGAAAAATAAGGAAACCAGAATAGAGGAGAAATTTCCAAGGGAAAATAGTTTTTCACTTTCTCTACAAATATCCATGCTTGTCTCATGACCACTTGAGTGCAAAAAAATTCCAAAATTATTAGTGCTTTTGGTTAGTTATACTAGCTGTATTATAGTTTAAGTCTCAAGCTAATTTTATGTTTAAAAAAACCAGAAAATCTCTAAGAGACTTAAAAAATTGTAATGTGGTAAAAAAAAATAGTTAAATTTAAAGGAGTATCACTACTCAGTCTAAGTTGAATTATACTGAATTATACTGGGTATAGCTGCCAGCCAGATAGGATGTCCATGTGAAATCATTATCTATTCAGATATTCAGCCTTTTCATCTGCATGTGCTAGAAGTGGTCCATTATCCTTCAGTCATTTTCTGATTCAAGCAGTAAGATCAGGGAATAGATTAGCCTACCAGCATTTTAGGCAAGGAGTATAATTTTACTGAAAATTTGTGGTATTGGTTCTGTTGGTAAAGATACATCTGGACCCTTTTAGAGCAGTTTATCACTTTGGATGTTAAATCTACAAGCAGGTTTGTTGAGTACTTAATGTGTAAGCTGGCGGATGGTATTTAACAATATAATTTTCAACAAATTTACACAGAGTAGAATCTTTTTTTCTAATAATGTATTCTCAGCAATGTCTCCAGTTGTTAACACTGTTGAAGACTGGCTAGGGGTTGAAGAGAAAAAAAGTCCAAAGCACTTCCTACCTTCTCTCCTTTCTTTTCTCTCATTATACCTCTTCTGACTTCTTAGGATTTATGTCCCTTTCCTCCTCCTTTTCTAAATGTGTGGGTCTCACTCTCTCATCCAGCCCATCTTCTTTAAGCCTTTACTCTCACTACTGGAATCACACAGCCATGTGCAAGTCCAGTCTCAGCTATGCCTCCAGGGCTTCTTCATTCCCCCCCCCACCCCCCACCCCCAGTGCTCAGCTTCGACCTTGAACTCACTGTCTCTCACCAGATCACCTGGCTTCTTGCTCTGTGAAATAGGAGTAACTCCTTCCACTCATGCTTTTCTTTCCCTCCCTACCCTTTGAGACCAATTCTTAGTTCCTTCTTCTCTGCTGCAAAGAGAGAGGAATCTCTCTACCAAAAGTGATTCCATCCTCTTTTCCATCTTTAATTTTCTCTCTTCACTGGTTCCTTTCCTTCAGCTTATGAATAGACTTAAATCTCTCCCAGCATTCGAGAGCAGAAACAAGTAAAACCATTCCATTTTATTTCCGTCCCCACCTTATTACTTCCCATTTATTTCTAAATACCTATCAGTTAGCTTCTCCCTCATCATTCCACAGAAACTACTCTCACTAAGGCCTTCTAAGTGACAAATCTAATGGCTACTTTGCAATTTTTGTTTTTCTTGGTGTCTGCTGTGGAATTTTGGGCATTTTTTATCTCTTGTTTCTTGAAACCATTTTGTTCGAGAACTTTGCTACTTAAATTGTGATCTGTAGACCAGTAGCATTAGTATCACTTGGGAAGTATTTAGAAATGCTGAGTTTCAGGCCCTGTCCCACACTTGAGGACTCAATCTGCATTTTAACAAGAACTCCAGCTGATCTGTATGCACACTAACTTTTGAGAAGCACTCCTCTAGAATACTAATTTTTATTCCCCCTGTTACTGGACTAGTTCAAGTTTATTACCTCCAGGGTCAGCAACTTGGTAGTACCATCTCTGACTCCTCGGGGCATACATATTACACCTTTCTTACACGTCTGTTATAGTATGACATTAGCTTACACCTTTATTTCCTTCCTTGTGTACCCTTATACTATAACTTTCTTGAAGTTAACTTTCTTGAAGGCAGAGATTGTATCCATTTATGTTTGTATTTCTATAGTCATACATCATCGGTACCCAAATATTTGTATAAAAGAATGAACAACCTCAAAATGATTGATCTTTCTTAAACAAATCACTTTTAGCTCTGGATCTTGTAAGTAACTTGCTTTTATTTATCACATGGGATTTATTGGTTTACCTGTCTATCCCTTGCCTAGACTAAATTCCTTCAGAGATTTTGTCCTCTTTATCTTTTCTTCTAAAAAAAGATTTTACTTATTTAAGAGCGAGAATGAGCAGGGGAGGGGCAGAGGGAGAGGGAGAAGCAGACTCCCCACTGAGCAGGGAACCAGATGGGGGCTTGATCCCAGGACCCCAGGATCACCTGAGCCAAAGGCAGATGCTTAACCTACTGAGCCACCCAGGTGCCCTGTGTCCTTTTTATCTTTACATTCTCCAAGTCTAGTATAGTAAGTAGATTGTCCTTAAAGTTTGTATGAGTGGATTAAGAAATGAATAAATATATTTGTGATACATTAGAGGAATGGTATTTCATTCCCAACTGCCCAGTAGATTCACGGGAGAACATTCAAAGAAATATTGATGGCCTGGCCCCAGTTCCACAGATTCTGAATCCTTTGGTCTGAAGTGAAACCTGGACACATCTTCCTTTTTAACTTTTTAGCTTTTAATTGAAGTATGATATACATATAGAATATATTTGTCTTAGCTCTATTTCACCGTGCACATATCATAATTATACAGCTTGCTAAACTTTTACAACCCAAATATACCTATATACCCATCATCAAGATCAAGAAACAGAAAATTCCATCACTCGAAATCTCCCTCTTGCACCCTTTTGGTTACTTCTCCCCTCACCCCCTAAGAGTAACTGCTTTTCTAACTTCTAAGAACAGGTATTAGTTTAGGGCAACAATACTTTGTAAAATCTCCCCAGATATACTAATGTGCCTCCAGGGTTAAGAACTCTACTCCCCACCACACAGATACTCCCTTGATTACTTCTGAGGTACAGAATAATGCAAAAGTAGACTTAAAAAATCGTGCTGTCGGGGCGCCTGGGTAGCGCAGTCGTTAAGTGTCTGCCTTCGGCTCAGGGCGTGATCCCGTCGTTCTAGGAACGAGTCCCGCATCGGGCTTCTCTGCTGGGAGCCTGCTTCTTCCTCTCCCACTCCCCCTGCTTGTGTTCCCTCTCTCGCTGGCTGTCTCTGTCACATAAATAAATAAAATCTTAAAAAAAAAATCGTGCTGTTGCCTCAGATAATTTTTGCAGTCTAATGGTGATAAGACATTTATACCAACTGAATTTAGTTTTTATCTTTGAAAAACATAAAATGGTCAGTATAGTGGGACTCAGATAATTTTATAAGATATAAAATATGATGTTTGAGGATATTTGATGTTTTTAAAAGGTATGTGCTACCAAAGACCTAAATCAGTCTTTCAACCTTTTCTGTACATTTAGATCACCAGAGGACAGGCTCCACCCCAGACTAAGTCAGTCAGAATTTGTGGTATGGGATCATAAGTTTAAGCAAGCACCCTAGGTTATTCTAATGTGCACTCACGGTTAATTGTAAGTTTGGGATTATTTGGAGCTTGTCTTTTGGAAAATCCTATTTTAAAATTGATTGTAAAGAATTATTTTTTTGCCTGTAGGTGGAGCTCAACTGCTGCAAGTTAATCCTATAAACCAAATTGAGTTGTCTGCCCTACTATTTTTTAACATCTGTGTATTGATTCATAATAAACAACCAAAGAGTAAAATCAGATGTAACAAGCAAACCAGATAGTTAGTAATCAATGGTTTGTTGTGGTGATTATAATCATTATGGAAATTCGGTCTTTGTGTAATTTCTATCAAATGTAGTTGTATTGTGATTGCACTTCTAAATTATTTTCATCAAATTGAAATATAAATCAA
Source organism: Ailuropoda melanoleuca (assembly GCF_002007445.2). Taxonomy (NCBI): domain Eukaryota; kingdom Metazoa; phylum Chordata; class Mammalia; order Carnivora; family Ursidae; genus Ailuropoda; species Ailuropoda melanoleuca. The sequence continues at coordinate 43,546,044 of NC_048220.1, forward strand.
AAACTACTAACACATACCCTCAAATTATAATCATCAAACATTTGATAGAAATGTTTCAAGGCTAACTGGAATGGTATTAGTTTTGGTGTTTGAACAGTTTCTGGTTTGATCAGCTGTGTTCTGTTTATCCATCATATTTAGCTGACCTTCTTCAGAAAACTCTCTTAAGTGGTAAAATTAAGTAGAATTTGTGTTTTAGTTATGACCTGTGTTAGTTGACAGAATATGAAATATCATTACTATGATAGCACCAGGAATTTAGATATGGATATTGAAATTGAAATTGAGATTAAAGATCTGATGAGTTGGATTGAACTTTAAATTATGAAGCAAGGAAGGTGTAGTTGTAAATACCTCCTGAGTATACTCCCTGAGGCCTGGGTGAACACCCATATTAGATGTTGCCAATTGTCGTCTCTCAAGTGTCTCTTTGTTGGGTTTGACATGTTACTAAGATTTCTTACTTCCCAGGATTTCTAGCCTTCTCAAAAACATTTGTAACCCTTCTCTCAGCCTTGGGAAATGTCTTAGTCTTAATATGATCAGACATAGGAAGAACAGATTCAAAAAGATAGTACAATATTTAAATTTCAAAAATTTAGAAGCTAGTGGGACACGTGGGTGGCTTATTCGGTTAAGCATCTGCCTTCAGCTCAGGTCACGATCTCAGGCTTCTGGGATGGAGCCCCACATCAGGCTCTCTGCTCAGCAGGGAGCCTGCTTCTCCCTCTGCCTGCCACTGCCCCTGCTTGTGCTCTCTCTCTCTCTCTGACAAATAAATAAATAAATATATCTCTAAAAAAATTTAGAAGATAGTATGCATTTTTAAATGATAGTACAAATTTTAGAAGATAATATAATAACAAAGATTGAAATCCACAGATATTTTAACAACTCTGTATGAACCATTAGAATCATCATCTGTAAGAAGTCCCCCTCTTCCTCTCAAGGAGAACATTTACAAGCAAGGAGTACATTAACCATTTAGAGCATTTCTGCTTCCTTTTCTCCGAGATGTACTGTAGCAGATAGTAAAAAAGAGGAAGAGAGAGAAATGTGAGATCTATATAGTGGGTAACTGGTCTCTGAATAAAGAAAATTTACAGCTATTATTTCTTTGATATGGAGTGGTAGTGGTCCAAATATTGTATTTTCAGGAAATATTCGAGTTTATCCGCAGATACTAAGCTTTGGAGCAGTCTTAATTTTAATGAAGTTTGCATGCTAACTTGTACTAGAACTTGATTTTTATTTTTTATATGTTCTTTCCTAAGCAGCCATCCTATTCTCAAACATATGCTACTGTTGTTGCCACACAGTGCTAGACTCGGAACGTGAAAATAAAGGAGAAATGATTTCTGTCTGCAAATGTTCATAGTATAGTGTAAAAGTGAGACTATAAACAATTAATTACAATTCAGTATGTCAAGTACTCTAAGAGACACGCATGCGAATTATAAAGGATGTCAAGTAGGCAGTATATATTTCTGGAAGAGATCAAAATAGTAAGCCAAAAAAGAGTTGAATGTAAAATTTGCCATTTTTGTAGATCAAAAACAGTTAAATATTAGCATTTTCAAAAGTTATACCCTAATACTAATAAGATAAACCATTATTTGGAGTCACTATTGGAAAGACATAACATTTTAGCTTGAAGTCCAGTCCTTTAAATTAGTGTTGTGTAGACTAGATGGTTTATTTTACTGCCTTTACCTATTACATCTAAAACGTTTGAATAGTAACAATTATAATGTAAACCATACTGTCATTTGGCGTTTCTGGCAGGCTTCCGTTTTTCTTCTGTTTAGGTCTTTATGGCAAGGATTTTGGGATATTCTGACCAAAACTGTTTCTTGGGCTGTTTGAAATAAAAAACCACTTTTACAATGCCCAGTTAGTTCATTGAGAACCTTAATCCACATCCAAGGAATCACCTTCAAAATAAAAGAAAAAAAATCCTTGAACTTCAGTTATATACTTCAGAATTATGACAACCCTACTGTTCTTACAATTAGATTTCAAATGGCAGACAGGAAGCAGTGAAATGCACACGTGGGGGAGAGTCTCCTGTCAAAATGGAGAAGAGGTATTTGCATCTCTTTAGAATGTATTCATTTCTATTACCCTTGAGAGTTATATTCCATTGATCTGGAAGTATAAGTTGTTTTTGGAGAATGCAGTTGTACATTTGAAATGCAGTGTTGAGATTATGTGCAAAAAAACATTCTCTACCCTGGAAATCTAGTCACTTTGAAGAGTTTTGAAATTCATTGCTTTCCTACTTTCCTTGTCTACACTTTGTGAATTCACCTATAAATTAAATTTGCAAGTATAGGGGTGTGCCTGGGTGACTCAGTCGGTTAAATGTCTGATTATTGGTTTTGGCTCAGGTCATTATCTCAGGGTCCTGAAATTGAGCCCTCTGTCGGGCTCCACGCTATTCCAAAATTCTTTCCCTCTTCCTATCCTTACTCCTCTACCCCTGCCCCCATTCTCATGCTCTTTCTCAAATAAATAATAAAATCTTAAAAAAAAATAAATTGGCAAGTATAATTTGGATAAAATACATAACAAAGAGGCCATTCAAGATGCAAAGATCATTGTTTTAACACGAAGTTAAAAGCATTTGAAGTTACACATGGGCCTGAGGGAGATTTATAATTAGTGATTCTATTTTTTCTTTCTTTAGTTTTCTCTCTGGATCCTTTCCCCCCTAACCATTCAGGGATTTTTCCGCCTTTCAGGTATGGCTTCGCTTTTGCACAATGAGTTCCTCCTTTATACCAGGCATTCTGCTAGGTCCTAGGAAGCTCAGATTAGTACGTCTGAGTTTCTTTACAAGTTGCTTTGTGTCTAGTAAAGGGAGACAGTTGTATGAACAGCTAAGGGCTGTGAGGTATTCCTAGGTGCTCTAGCCAGACAGTTGTTGTTATTCCACGAATATTTCTTGTTCTACAGTGTGACCACTTTGCCAAGTCAATTTATTTCTCTAATTCAGCCTCCATCACAAAGCTATAAGGTATAGTCTATATTATGATACTCATTCAAAAAGTGCGCAAAACTGGACTTAAAGAGGGTCAGTGTTTTGTGTGTAGAAAGTGGCAAATTTGGTCCTTGAATCTGCAGTGTTCTGACACCTCTCCAGAGCCCAGAGAAGGGCCGGCCAAGGCCAGCTCACATGTGTCCAGCTGACGTGTAACTCTCACTGGGATGTTTCTAGCGAAGGTATGACATCATGTTAGAAACATTCTATATGAGTGTAGGGGATGGATTGGAAGAAGAAGACTGAAACAGAAAGACACATTAGTAGATTATTACATTAGTCCAAGGGAGAGGTAATACGGGTCTAATTCACTAAAGTAGTATCTGTGGGGATGAATTTAGAGATAATGAGGTAACAGATTTGGATATAGGAGACCCGAAGGAAAAAGATATACTCCAGATGACTCCTAGGTTTCTAGCTTAGATAACTTGGCTGAGTGGTGGTGAAAAGTATTGGGATAGGAGCTCTAGATGTTCCCAGTGCTCCCCTCAGACATTTTTGTCCTTTTAGTCCTTCCTGATATTCTTCAGTGCCCTACATATAAACATACTGAATTGCTTCCTCTATTAGCTTAAGTTAGGTTATGCTATGGCAAAAAAACAATCCCCATATCTCAGTGGGTTAAAACTAATGTTTCTTTACTTGTTCTGGTTACATCCTGGGCAAGATCTGTGGATAGGCTCCCCATCACTTACATTCATGGGCCCCAGAATGAAGGAGAAGCCTCTTGCTGAGAGACACAGCAGAAGGCAAAAAATGACTATGGAATCGTATGCTAGCTCTTAAAGCTTCTGCTTAGACAAGGCATCCATCACCTCACCATTTCATTGGTGAGAGCAAGTGATGTGGCCAAGTCTGGTATAGTGAAGTATAAACCTTTCCTAAGGGGGCGCCTGGGTGGCTCAGTTGTTAAGCGTCTGCCTTCAGCTCAGGGCGTGATCCTGGTGTTCTGGGATCAAGCCCCACATCATGCTCCTCTGAGAGCCTGCTTCTTCCTCTCCCACTCCCCCTGCTTGTGTTCCCTCTCTCACTGGCTGTCTCTCTCTGTCAAATAAATAAATAAAAAATCTTTAAAAAACAAACAAACAAAAACCTTTCCTAAGGAGGAACAGTGAATGCTTAAAAACAGTAATGTAATCTCCAGGCTTTGTGCTTTAACCAGGAATTGCTGTAAATACCTGTGATTGTGTAATAAATTTAGTCATCATCTTCCTGGTGGACAGGACAAAAAAAGACATAATAAACATTACTTAATTGCCATTATCTGAATTTTAAAAAGAAGGATATCACTTTCTAATTATCACATACTTTTGGAAAGTATAAAATTCTAAAGGAAATTCTATCTTACCTATTTTTCCCCAAGGGGTGGAAATGACTATCTTCTACAAGTTTCACAGAAGATGCAGAAACACTTCAAATGCACATAACATTAAATTATAACTTTCTTATTAGATATCTTAAGGTTCATTTGGTTGTAGGTAATAACCTACTCAGAAAAACTCATATTTTTCTATAAAGGGATTTTACATATAAAGTAAACTGAAGGGATTTCTGCATAAAGGAATGGAAGAGTTGCACAGAATCCAGATAAAAGAATTGCATACAAACCTGACAGGAAAGGAAATTGTCAGAAACTTGTATTTTCTCTCCTTCTGCAGCCTCAACTCTCCTTTTCTTTGTTCATTTGTTCTGTCACTTTCTACAATCTTGTGTTTTCTCTGTAGGGCTCTAGCCTATTGTTTCTTGCAGTTCAGCCCTTCAGAAGTAAAATGACTTTATTTCTGTGTACCAAACTCTGACTTTCCAGAGAGAGAATCTTACCTGGCTTGGCTTGGGTTAGCTATCCACTTATGTCATTGGGGAGGACAGTGATGGTGGAGGGGCTCTTAGAAAGCCATGAGATATGTAGGTGTGACAGAAATGGCTTGTCCCTCCATCATCTGCTTCCCTTCTTATTTAGTAATGAGAACCCAGATATTTATCTGGACTTATGACTGCCTCATTAAAAGACATTTCACCACACTCCTTTGTATCAAGGCAAGGCCTTGTGACCAAAATCTGTATAATGAGGTGAAACAGAAGCAAATCAGACTTTCAGGCAGTCTTTTCTGAAGGAAAGAGGGAGGGAAGAGGCTAGCTTTGGTGGAATAGAGAGGTTGAAAGAGCCTGGGTCCTTTTAAGACCTCATGGACCCACAATTCTAGCTCGGATCGCCTATCTGGAGTTGTTCGATGTGGGATAAAATAACATTCAAATTATTTAAGCCACATTATTTGGACTTTTATTAAGTGTAACAGAACCTAAACCTAACTGATACAGAAAGGCTATTTCTTCCAGGGTTATGTATAGGTTAAGTTCTCTAAGGAGGAAATGAATAGCTGTTTCATTATTTTTAATAGCTTTCTTAGTTGGTTTTCATGTTGTTCCTAGAAGAGAATCATATAAATTAATAACACCCAACATCTTCACTGCTCTTCTCACTTTTGGCTGATTACCTTGCTCCTTATCTTATTATGAAAACAGAAGTAGTGAGAGAAATTCCTCATTTTCCCACCAACAATGTACCCATCTGCATCTGAATTCGTATGCTTCTGGCAAAGGCAACCCCTTTACTCTGTGCTCTGGTCCTCACACCCTTCACTTTTTTACATACTTTGGCCAAGCTGTTATCCACCTTACTTTCATGGCTCACTTCAAATGTGGCATATTGTCCTTCTTGCTGTTTCATGGACACACCAAGCTCATTCATTTATCAGGCCTTTTTCAGTTACCTTCAGGTAACTTTGGCTTACCTCAGCTTGAAAGTTTCTTCTCTAAGGTAGTCTTAGTAACATTCCTTCTCTTCATGCAGTTCCTTGCTCCAACATCGTCTTTTCAGACCACACTATTTAAAATAACTCCCTCCATGCCTATCAGGGGTACATATCCAAAGAACCAAGACAAATTTTTGTAATTTGTTTGGCTTTTACAAAATGGATCTGCTAGGATCCACACCCTTCAAAAAACAAAACACCAAACAAACAAAAAATGCATCAGTAGTGCTAGGATGTGATTGGCTCATAGTTTCTGCAGCCAAATAATTAGTGATAGAAATACATTACTTAGCCTTTTCCTATATGTTGGGAGCATAGGTGAATAAAGGTAAATGAGGTTAAAAATTAAGTTTGGATCCAGATATCTGTCTTTTCCAAGGCTAGGCTCAAATGTTTGCATAAGACAAGGTCACTCTATTCTAGGGAGACAAAATAAGAGGGTCTCTTCTCCCAGCCACAATCAGTTTTCTATAAGTTCTATAACTTTTTAAAGAACCACTGCCATAATATTTCATCAACATTAATCTAAATGAATGGATTTTGTTCTGTTTTGTTCACCTTATCGAATCTTTGCCTTCATTTAAGCTTGTCTTTTTAAAAGTAGACACAATATGAACTATTTAGTTATAAACTACTTTGAAGAGGAATCTCACAGAATTCATTACAGTTCTTTCCTACCTTTTTGCCAACTTTGATATGTTAGTAATATTTGATCTCTCATCTCTCCTTAGTCTTTATTGTTTAGATATTGCTACACCATGTGTATTAGCTCATTCAGTATAATTGTGTATTCATGTTGATTTCAATGTGTTTACTATTTAAATGCACCTGTGTGAGTGTTAACCCTTAAATAAGATTTCCATTATTATTTTGAAGTATATCAGTGGCTTACTAGATTTTTAATGTAATTTCATATTTGATTTATTATTCTTCTCACTAAAATTTTTCTTTTGTTTTAAAGATCCTTAATACATTTTCCTGATATTGCTAATTGCTAATTTTGTCATGTCAAGTAGTCTGCTTTCTGTTTTAAAATTTATAGTGTTGATTTAGCTGCTTCTTTAAAGAATTGTTTAAACAGTCTCAAATTTGTTATATGATAATGGGTAGGTTTCTGTTCCTACTGAAAAGTACTTTTCTCATGGTCAAAGGCAGGTATTAACTGGCATATGACCTTACGAACAAAATACTTTCTCCATAGCTTGTATTTTCAGTTTACACACACGCACACAGTCAGCAGACAGAAAGTTAGATTAGTTCTTTGCTGTATATTTGATTTTCTGGATTCTGTAAAAAAGAATGTTTTCTTAACTATGAAAATTGTATAATGACTTCCTGCCAGTTTTTCTTCCTTCTAGATAAGCATTTACTTTTAGACTTATTCATCATTACAAATTAATAGAAAATTTCTGGATATGCTTATTTGTTCACAATATTAACTGTAACTTGAGATAATCTTAAAGGCAGTCTTTGTTAAAGGGAGTTAAAAAGAAAACCCCTTGGCTTGTCTTCAGAGAATTTAAAAAGATAACATGTAGGCCCCATACAAAGACTAGAGTGTTACAGTCCTTGTATATTATATCCTGCTGCTATATGATAAGACTCAGTTTTAGTTGTAGTGTGTATGTACTTGCTCAATCACCTAGATGTATAGCTGACCTGTGGAAGTACATTTAGTGTTTCCGATAGAAGGTAAGAATGTCTAATCCTGATGCTGCTGGACAGTGGCCCAGAAATTGAAAGCCAAGGTGACATCGCAGAGTTATTCACCAGCCTTAATTGTTTGGCTTTATGCTCATTATTATATTCTCAGGTAGGATTTATCAGTAGTCCAGTGACATTTTAAAAATTATATGTTTTCTTTGTTTTACTGTTTTAGCCTCTGCTGTGTAGTATGAAAAGAATCTTGGAACAAAACGTGTTTACATTTTAGTAGATATTTGAAGGTTTTGCTCATAGTTTTTGTAGTAAATGAATTAGTGAGGAAAATACATATATTACTTAACCTTTTCCTGTATGTTGGGAGCATAGGTAAATAAAGGTAAATAGGTTAAAAAGCAAGTCTGGATCTAGATTATCTGTCTTTTCCAATGCTAAGCTCAAGATGTTTGCAGAAGACAAGGTTACTGTATTCTAGAAAGACAAAGTGAGAGAGAGTCCTTTCTTCTAACTAAACTCCCTTTGGTTCTAACCTGTGCCAGTGAATAGCAGCAATTTTAAGGAGCAATAAAGGGACATAACACCTGTTACAGGACATAAACATGGCCTGCGACAAAAATTAAACACTTAAGAGCCTGGTCTCCAGAGGAGGGTTATAACCTAAAGATGGTGGGACTGCAGCATGACCACTTTGGGTCTTTGGTGCTATGGCCATAAGATGGAAGGATATCTGCATTACCTTAATTCATGGACTCTTAAGATAATAGAGAGCCTTTTATAATTATAAGTGCTTCCATTAACTCAAAATAATTTTCATAAAACACTGATGAAATACTGTTTATTCTAACAAAAAAGCATAAAAGGAATGTATGAGAAGATTAATTTCAGTTCGTTCTTACTAAAAGTTTTTAAAGTAGCATTTGAAGAGTGTTTATAAGTTCATACTGTATATATCTTTGAATTGTCTTCTTAAAAACACTATAGCTGCTGAATTTTAGATGAAGACCTGGCACCTAAACCAGGTTAAAGTAAAATGCAACAATTAACCCCCCTACAAAGCTATAAATCTGACATGGAAGTAGATTATGCAAAGGGATTCACCTCATCTGGGCTTTTTAAGGTTGAAAACGCAGTTTCGAGGCAGAGCAGTTACATAACCTTAGAATATTATTGCATTCTTTTTCTGTTTCACATTAGTCAGGTTCTGTTTAAGTTTACTTTTTGTTGTTGTTACATTTCTGTTTCTGATTCTTGGAACAGAAAGCAATCCGTATTTGGAGCTATGATACCAGGTATACTTAAGTAAATGCTGTTTACAAAAATCTACAGCATTACATACCTATTAAATCTTACAGAGGGAAAAAAATAGATGGCTACTGGAAAGAGAGATCAATAGAAGAGAATACAGAGCCCAGACATAGATCCACGTATACACACATATAATCAACTGATTTTTGACAAAAGTACAGAGTTTGAGAAATGATAATCTTTTAACAAATGATATTAGAGTAATGGAGAGTTTGTGTGCAAAAAACTGAACATTGACACCTACCTCACACTTTCTATAAAAATTAACTTCTAATGGATCATGAACTTAAAAGTAAAACTATTAAGCTTCTAAAAGAAAACAAAGGAGAACTTGGGTTTGAACTTGGGTATGCTAATGGTTTTTAGACACAAATGACATGAAGTCCACTGATAAAAAAAAAAAACTTTGGCTCTTCAAAGGATGCTTTTAAGGGATGAAAGGACAAACCACAGACTAGGAAGCAGTATGTGCAAATTCCATATCTAGTAAGAGACTTGTATCCAGAATACAGAAAGAATTCTGAAAACTCTAAGAAAACAAACCAACTTTAAAAAGATCTGGACAAAAGATCTGAACAGATATTTCACCAAAGATATATGAAGCAAACAGTATATGAAAATGTTATATGTACATCCTTGCTAAGATGGACCACTATTGTAAGCAAGGATTTAACATTTGTATGTATTATTACTTCGCATTTTAGTATATAGTGAATAAGGAGCTAGAAGAAAACAAAGGTTAAAGCTTATCTGTTTTTCAGTCTGGAACTTGACTAATCACATCTACCTACAAGTAACCTAGAGCTTAGATTCTAATACTGGCTCTTAGTTTTATATTTTACACAAAATGTCAAAGTTGCCCACCAAAGCATAGGAACAGAGTGGTTTTGCAAAGAGTAGGGGAAGAATGGTGAGGCTAGATGGCTTTCTAATCTTCCTTTAGTTGTATTTGCAAAGTTTAACTTGCCCAGAATTACTCTCCAAGCAATGGACAATCCAGGATTTAAACACAGATAAATCTGACTTAACTGCCATGTTACACCTCCCCTAAAATGAGGCATAAAGAATGGGATATTAGAATGGGGGGCCAGGATGCAGACAGTACATGCAAAGGGATTGGTGAGAATTTGATATCCTGATAATGTGGGAACGTGTGGACACATGGACTCACATCTGCAGGAATTATGGTAGGAAATATTAGAAGAGTAAACTGCGACCAATCAAGATGGGCCTTGTATGGCTAATTTAGAAACTGGACTTTGTTCTTTAGATGGTGGGAAACAATATAAAAGGTTTAAAATTGGAAAGTGACATGATTAGTTTTTTGTCTTAGAGGATCATTGTGGTAGTAACATGGAAAATAAGCTGGAAGGAGCCAAGACTAGACGCTGAGGAGACTGACCAAAAGCCTGCTTTAGTAGTTTGAGTCCAGATAAAGTGTAATGAAAACCCAGACCAAGACAGTATCGTTTTCAAGGAAATTTGCATTCAGCAAACATTTTTCCAAACATCTACAATATGCATGTGGTAGATAGAAAGATAAAGATCCTCCCCTTGCCTACAAAAAAGCTCTCAGCTGAGCCAGACGGTGTAGCTGTCTTGTACACAATGAAGTCTATATAGAGCAGAGGTTCAGAGAAAGTACAGTAGCTTCATGGAGGAGGGAGAGATTAATTTTGACTCTAGGGATCAGGAAGTCTGCATGTATGCAAAGTAGATAGCATTAATACTAGGCCTTGAAGAAGGGGTAGAGTTTGAATAAGAGGAAATGGGTGGGAAAGGGAATTTCCAGTAGAGGAAATGGAGAAAAGTACAGAGTGTATTTGAGGAACAATCTGTTGTGACTAGAGAGGATGTAGTTGGAAATAAAGATGGAAAGATAGGTTGGGACCAGATCCTGAGGTACCTTCCAGGATAGTAAAGTACAAATATAACTCATTTTGCTTGATTTATGTGTTAATTCAAGTGTACAAAAAAAACCATTCGTCAACCTCCTTTTTCACTTAGAGTACACCAATTTGAAAGACTGAAGGTTGGGTGACTACTGGATTTCTACATTTTTGGACAGGAGGTATATGAGTAGGAGGGTTTGGTGAGATTACTATATTAGAGAATTGTTTATTTTAGTTTTTATGATTTGAAAGTGAACACTAAATCCCTATAGTAAATGAGGTGGTAGTTTAGGGAGGGGAATGACTCTACCTAGTGGCAAGATGAAAACAAATTTTATTTCTAGCACTTTGACAAAAATCTTATTTGTATAATTAACATTACTTAAATAACAGCTGTAATTTATGAAAGCTTATATTCTGATTCCATAATCATTTACTCTAAATGAAAGCCGAACAAATCAGCATTTCTGAATGTTTCCTCACCTAAAAAAATGTGATTAATACCTGCCCTTCCTATCTTAATAGGGTCGTGATCCTATCAAATGAAATAATACGTATGAAACTACTTTTAAAACATGATGCCATTATGGCTGGTTATTATAGAGTTTAAAGTGCCTTCCAACCTTCTCATTTAACAGCCTTAGAACAGCTCAGTTTCTGGTAGCCCCTTCCAACCATGCCATATTTCAAAATAAAATGAAAACTTAATGCCAGGTAATTGTCAGTGGTTATTAACCATGTATGACAACCAGATTAGTATTTAAGAAGATGTATGTATTGAAGGGCCATGATAGATACCAATGAAGTAGAAGAGATGAACCCAGTCCATGGGGACAATCTGGGGAGACAAGCCACGCATACCTAGAAGGAAAATGAGACACTGCTGTCCTTCATAAGCATCCTGGCTCTCCCACCTCCCTCCCACATCCCTCTCTAGACTACAGAGAATCTACTCTGCATCAGATGGGATTATTGCCTAAATCATGCTGTGTAAAACAAGAGCACATGAAATTACTTAAGAAAACAATACATTAAAAAGTACAAAATGGCATAGACAAACTGAGTACTCTAAATGCATAGGAAATCCCAAGTGAAATGATGTGGAGTCAATGAGGTTAATTAGTTTTCTTGAAGGTTTGTTTTCAGGCAGGTTTATACTGCCAACTGCCAGACCATACACTGGAGTAAGTAGATGATAGGAGTAATTTTGCTGGTAAAAAAAAAAAAAAAAACCTCTATTCTAAGATAATGAGTTTGCTAATTTGTTGCATTTTACGTAAGTTGCTAATGACTATTTTTATTTCATTTGTTTCATTTTGAATGTTTATTTTAAAAATGGAAGTATTATTTTTGAGAACATCCTGTTTATGATAAAAACTTATTGACAACTTCATAAAACAAAAATAGCATGTCTACAAATGTGATTATGGACATGTTCATTTAAGGAAACAAATTTAGAAGATAAAATTCTAACTTTAGCTAGTGTATGCGACTATTTTATTTTAGAAAGATAAATGTCCTTGCTGAAAATTCAGTGATGACATTTATTGCTTAGGAAAACATGTTGCTGTATTTTTCCTTCTATGTGATTTTTAATATAGCACTTATAAAAACACTTCAAATCTTACTAAACAAAACAAACATAAAATGTCACTTTCTAAAATGAAGTACTGGTCATAAAGTTTTCCCGTCTACTCTTTTTTTTTTTTTTTAAAGATTTTATTTATTCAACAGAGATAGAGACAGCCAGCGAGAGAGGGAACACAAGCAGGGGGAGTGGGAGAGGAAGAAGCAGGCTCATAGCAGAGGAGCCTGACATGGGGCTCGATCCCATAATGCCAGGATCACGCCCTGAGCCGAAGGCAGACGCTCAACCGCTGTGCCACCCAGGCGCCCCCTTCCCGTCCACTCTTAACAGTGTAGTTCTGCTTGAATATTTCCAATACTAGAACCTTGGTCTGCCAAGAGTTAAGATACAGCTTAAAAATTTTAAGATAAGATTTTTTTAAAGTTTTTTATATTTGACTTATGAATGGAGCATTTTTATGGAATGATATTACTTGATTTTCTGCATTTGACAAGATGGTGAATGACTGATAAGCAGGGCTACTGAAGATAAGTTGTGCAGAGGACTTAGCCATGGAATGTGAATATGAGCTGGAATTTAGGTGGAGTTCCACACCAAGCCGTGTGCACTGGGGAGGGCCACATTAGCCCCAGGAATGGGTTCGTATTTCTAATCTTTCAGCCAAGAAAAGGTGTCTGTTTTCTAGGAGGTTCCCGCAGAGGATGTGCCCTTTTGTAATTAACATAACGGTGCTTCATGTGCTAGCCTGTGGATAAACTTAAGAAGAGAAAATGAGCAGATGTGTAGGTGGTAGCTTTTCCCAATGGTTACTACAACACATATGTGTGGCAGATTTTTAGTGACATGAAAGGAAACTTGGAGACAGTATATTGCAATGGGAAGAGCTCTGGGAAGGGGTTTTGGAAAACAGGGTTCTAGTCCTTGAGCACAGGTGTTTGACCTTGGGTGTTATTTTCTTGAAAATGAAAGGATGGGACTACCTTCTATCTTAAAGGGTGCATCCAGTTCTTGACTTCTATGAATGTTGTATCTGGAGTGTGATTAAGCAGGGAGAAGTTTGAGCTGCGAATTTTCCACATGGCACATCTGAAATGTCATTAAAAGTCCTAGAGATAGGTATTTACAGGATCTATAATAGTACGTCTTGAAATCAAGTAGTTCTCCAACTTTCTTCTTTCTACTTACTTTGTTTTATTTGCTTCTTCACCCCTTTTTCTTCTTCTTGTCTATTTTTTGTGGTGGTGGTGGTGGCTGTCATTCTGTTCTTTTTTAGGTTCTTATGGTGGAACTCTACATAATTGATTTTGGACTTCTTTTCTAATATAAGCATTTAAAGCTCTAAGCGCCACTTTCTCTGCATCTCACCAATTTTGTTGTTGTTATGATAATCAATTTTATCCATCAACTTGGCTAGTCTCTAGACTCTAGTTGTTTAATCAGACACTAATATAGATATTGCTTTGAAGGTATTCTGTAGATGTGATTAAAATCCATAATCAGTGACTTTTAAGTAAAGCAGATTATCAAACTTATTCTGGGGGCCTGATTCAATCATTTGAAAGACTGAGGAACAGAGCTGAGGCTACTCTGAAGAAGGAATTCCATCTGTGGAGAGCAGCTTTAGCTCGTACTGTGGAGAGTTCAGCTTGCCCTTCTTGATGGCCTATTTGCTCAAATGCATGATCCACGTTTTTGGATTTCAGACTAGCTAGACCCCACAACTGAACAAGCCAGTTCTTTACTGGAGAGATATATATATATATGTATGTATATGCAGCATATTCTACTGCTTCCATTTCTCAGGTTGAACCTGTACCGATATAATTTTGCTTTGAATTTCATTCAGTTCAAAATTATTCCTATTTCCCTGTGGCTTCTTCTTTGACCTATGGGTCATTTAGAAGTGTGCTGTTTATTTTCCAAATATTTGGGAATTTTCCAGATATTTTTCTGTTACTGATGTCTAAATTAATTTTATTGTGGTGAGAGGACATATTCTTTACAATTTCAGTTATTTTACATTCATAGAGACTTGTTTTTTGGCTCAGAATATGGCTTATCTTGGTGCATGTTCCACGTGCACTTGAAAAGAATGTGTATTCTATTGTGGTTGCTTGGAATGTTCTATAAATGACCTCAGTATTTGTTATGGCAGTTTAGACTTGCATTTTAATGTTTAAATTATACCTGTTAAGTTACAAATCTCCTTGATTGATGAGATTTTTTTGAAATGATCCTATTTCTGACAAACTAAAAGACCAAGTAGTAATTTCTGACTTTATACTTCAGTAATTATTTCAATTAATAACTTAATAGTTATTTTTAACTTTGTTTCTTGCTACTTGATTATCTGTGGTAGGCCATAATATAACTGTTACTTTCATGTCTTTTTCTTTCAGTTTTATCTTGTATAGTACTTAGAAATTTTCCTGAGTTTTCTCTTGATTATCCAAGAATAAATTTTTAGTTGGTAAATTTTCTTGGACTTGTCCTACTTAATTTTCTTCAGATCATTTTGTGTATGTGTGTGTGGCAGTTCTGTTGTCTCAACCTAAGAACAGAAAAAGTGCATGGAAATGAAAAATCAAATCAGTTATTCTTTTCTACAGCAAGTTTTCCTCATTTTTAAGAAAGCACTAGTAGCCAGGGTTAAAATAGCCTTTTGAATTGTCAGTGCATTTTTCTTTTAAGCAAACTCAATGAAAGAAAATAGAAAGTTAAAAAAAAAAAAGCAAGTCTTCGGATCCTTTCCTTAGAAGATTCCCTGTATTATTCCTTTAAATTATATACCTCCTATTTGTTTTTTGTTTTTTGTTTTTTAAGATTTTTATTTATTTATTTATTTATTTATTTGACAGAGAGAGAC
The DNA here is from genome assembly GCF_002007445.2 of Ailuropoda melanoleuca. Taxonomy (NCBI): domain Eukaryota; kingdom Metazoa; phylum Chordata; class Mammalia; order Carnivora; family Ursidae; genus Ailuropoda; species Ailuropoda melanoleuca. The sequence goes on from NC_048220.1 coordinate 43,561,213, forward strand.
AGCCAGAGAGAGAGGGAACACATGCAGGGGGAGTAGGAGAGGAAGAAGCAGGCTCCCAGTGGAGGGGCCTGATGCGGGGCTCGATCCTGGAACGCCGGGATCACGCCCTGAGCCAAAGGCAGACGCTTAACGACTGAGCCACCCAGGTGCCCCTATATACCTCCTATTTGTGATCAACCTATAATTAATGAAATATAAAGTATAAGTTTCTGTAATGAGTGGAAAAACGGATTAGATAACGTTTAAGCTTCAGTGAATTGAGAATATTACTTAAATTTGAGACATTGAAGGTGCCTGAGAAGCTATCTGATAAGAATCTAATCCAGCACAGAACTTACTTTATCTGAATTTATCCACATCGTAAGCTGTTATACTATGTTTATTTGGGATTTCTTTCTTCTTGTTGTTCCTATTCTTGTTACCATTAGTAACTGAAACTTGACTATAAAAGAGACTCATTTGTAGGAATCAAAATGCATTATGTTTTAGTGGGAAGAGTATTTGTTTGGAGTCAAAAACCCAGGTTGTGCCATATTTTACCTAAGTGTCTTTGGGTGAATGAATTATTTATATGACCTTCAGTTTCTTCCTGTAAAATGGGAATAAAAAATACCTATTTTACCAGATTGTTGCATGATGAGATGAGTTGGTAGGCATTCAATAAATATGTTATTAAAATTACATCAGTATAATATTTTTTATTTTTAAGATACTACATACTTATAATATTCTCTAATAATATTTTCAGAATCTTTCAAGTGATTCTTTCTGAATACTATTTATTTTACTATTTGAGTTTACTTAAGAAAAATGATTAATGTATATATAATACATTGTGAAAATAGCTAGGATGAGTCACTACTTTTTTCTCCCCTTTAAGTAGCATTTAATCTCCTGCCCCCCTTAATCTTCATAGGCCAAATGTTCACAGTACCTAATAGAATTATGGAAGTTTAAAGTTGGAAGATCCATATCAATTGTCGTTCAATTTCCTCATTTTATAGATAAGACTTACAGAGAATAAGTGACAGATCATTTTGTTCTTGTCAACCTAGGTAGTCTCAGTAAGTCTGTGAATCTAGCATACTTTTTCCTTTACTTCCTTCTGAAAGCTTCTAAACCACTCACTAATCTACAACAACATTTTAAATAGTGGAAGCAGCTATTAAATTCACATTATTTTTCCTCCACTCACTAAACAGTTAATAAAAAGGGGACAAGGCAAGAAAAAGGCTAGGAAACCATCAAGAGAGTTGGTCACAATTCTGCCAGTGGTCATCTAGTACAAGGTAAATATTCAACCATTGTTAAAGGAATAAGTGAATGTCAAATCTATGATCATGCAAATGATAATAGCAGTGATTATGCACAATGAAGTGTGGTTTTTAAATTATTTTTATATTAAGACAGATTTGATTACAAAAGTATAATTAAGCTTTTAATGTCATTTCTTATAAAATGATTTTTCATTATTTACATTTTCTAAAAACAGTCCTCATCTATATCTTTTATGACTCATGTTTTATTCTTTTTTGTTGTTAGATTATTTGTTAGGTTCAGGAAATTCAATCATTTTCCAATTTTAGAATCCTGGCTGAATGTCAGAGTACTTACTGAGTCATAAATGGATCATGTTTGCAATTTTATTTGTGTGTTATTTAGAATTTAAGAAAATGTTCCTATAGAAACAGGCTGTAATTGATAATTGGTTTTCCCTGATTTGGGAAATTATATTTGGGATCTGGGGCAAAAAAGTTAGCAAGATATAAACATGTTATCTATGTTTATATGCATATTACAAAATTGTGTGTGTGTAACATCTATGAAATGCCATTAGAACTACACATAAAGCCACACATATGTGATTGCTAAAGGTATCCTGACAATAATTTCAGTGACCGGTCTGAGGAAGGAGAATCACTTTATTCAGTTTACTCACTTATTTTTTCAGTTAACGGATAACATTTATTGAACGTTTGTTATATTAGCACATATTTTAAGAAGCTTTATCTCAGCGAGATCTTCAGGGATAGATGGGATTTGAATAGGTTATATATTACATTATGCGTGTTTTTATCAGTGTTTGCCTTACAAGTATGGTCTGTTTGTGAATCACACATTTAATTTTATGTTCTTCAAATATTCAAATAGTTTTGCTGGTCATTTGACCCTCAGAACTTTCTGATTTATTACAACTCTTTTCATCTTAGTCAAAGTACTACTGTTTTTTTTTTTTAATGCTGAATAACACTTTCTTGTAATATAGAATTGTAATTCCAAAATAATTTTTATGTTTGCGATCAGTACATTCTCTTCCCAGTAGGAAAGTAGGGAATCCTACTTCAGAAGCAAAACAAAGCTCCAGAAAATGAATGAATACAGAAGCAGCCAAGGGCTATTGTTACCCGTCCATCCCCCCAGCCCCCACCATGTGTACACACACACACACACACACACACACACACACACACACACAAATGTGTAGAAGAGAGACAGTATAGCTTCATGCAGCAGCTCTCAAACTTTTTGATCTTAGGACCTTTTACACTCTTAAAAATTACCAAGGACCTGGGGCACCTGGGTGGCTCAGTCGGTTAAGTGCCTGCCTTCGGCTCAGGATGGAGCCCCGCCTGTGTGAGGCTCCCTACTCAGTGGGGAGTCTGCTTTTCCCTCTCCCTCTGCCTGCTGCTCACTCTGCTTGTGCTGTCTCTCTCTCAAATAAATAAAATCCTAAAAAAAAAAAAATTACCGAGGACCCCAAAGAGCTTTTCTTTTTTTTTTTTTTATGATTTTTTATTATATTATGTTAGCCACCATACAGTACATCCCTGGTTTCCAATGTAAAGTTCGATGATTCATTAGTTGCGTATAACACCCAGTGCACCATGCAATACGTGCCCTCCTTACTACCCATCACCGGTCTATCCCATTCTCCCTCCCCTCTCCCCTCTGAGGCCCTCAGTTTGTTTCTCATAGTCCCATAGTCTCTCATGTTTCATTCCCCCTTCTGATTACCCCCCTTTCTTTATCCCTTTCTTCCCCTACAGATCATCCTAGTTCTTATGTTCCGTAGATGAGAGAAATCATATATTTGTCTTTCTCTGCTTGACTTATTTCACTTAGCATTATCTCCTCCAGTGCCGTCCATGTTGCAGCAAATGTTGAGAATTCGTTCTTTCTGATAGCTGAGTAATATTCCATTGTATATATGGACCACAACTTCTTAATCCAGTCATCTGTTGAAGGGCATCTCGGCTCCTTCCACGATTTAGCTATTGTGGACAATGCTGCTATGAACATTGGGGTGCATATGGCCCTTCCCTTCACTATGTCTGTCTCTTTGGGGTAAACACCCAGTAGTGCAATGGCTGGGTCATAGGGTAAGAGCTTTTCTTTTTGGAGGGTTTTATATATTAATATTTACTTTACTAGAAATTAATATTGAGAAAAATTTTAAATATTAATACACTTAAACAATAATAGACTCCATTGTATTTTAACATAACATGTTTTAGAAAAAATAATTATTCTTCCCCCAGTAAAAACCATTTAGTGACAAAAACAAGAGTATTGTTTTACCTTTTTACAAATCTCTTCAATGACTGGCCTAATAGAAAGCAGCTGGATTTCCATATCTACTTCTTCATTCATTCTGCTGTATGAACTGTGTTGTTAAATTATAGGAGGAAAATATGACCTCACACAAAATATGTACCTTGAGGAGAGAGGAGTATTTAATAGCCTTTTCAGACAATTATGGTTATTCTTCTTTGATACGGTACCAGAACTCAACAAATGCTAATGTCTTATTGGTTAAGTGCAATGTGAAATCAAGAAACCCTTCATAACCTGTTGTACATTAAAATCCATTGGTTTATTTTGCACTTCGAATGGGTCTTTTACACATGCATGATTTTGTAACATTATGCATTGGTCATTTGGAAAGTATTGGTCATCCAGTTATGCAGATCTTCCAAATATTGATACACTTTGCCATACAATTTTTTAAAAGATTTTATTTATTTATTTGACAGAGAGGGAGACAGCCAGCGAGAGAGGGAACACAAGCAGGGGGAGTGGGAGAGAAAGAAGCAGGCTCCCAGCAGAGGAGCCTGATGTGGGGCTCGATCCCAGAATGCCGGGATCACACCCTAAGCTGAAGGCAGACGTTTAACGACTGAGCCACCCAGGCGCCCCTGCCATACAATATTTTTTAAAAATCTCATTCATTAATATCATTGCTGATCTTCAGAGGTTTCCAGTCTTTGGTCAGTCTCATGGTAGGGTTTTGGAATTTTCCAAAATCTATTTTTTTCTGTGAAAGCTCAAATTGTATCATTGTCAACACATATTTTCAGTCTTTTTCTTTGGTGAGAGGCTCACTTTGTTCCCAGATCACAATAACCAAAGCTTGTCAGTTCTTTCAAATGAAAGTGGTGGACTATTAAAAAAAAAAACAAAAAAAAACCCCAAAAAAACCTGACTGCTTTTGCTCACAGGTCAAATAATTGCATGGTTTTCCTCAAAATAACTATCATACTTGTGTATGCAATTAAAGTGCTTTATGCATGCTTCAGTTTCAACACAAAGTATTGTGAGTGCTTAAGTTGAAATTTCATAAAATTAGCAACTTTTATCTCTTCCTCAAGGATATTCTTAGGTGAAACTGGCTTAAATTTGTTTGTTCTTTCCTGTCAGTACCTGGCAGTGATGAATACAGTGACTTCTAGCTCATTGTGCTGCCACTGCCTTGATTCATGCTACAGGTCCAACAGTTTTACTCACTGTTGTTTTTGTACCATCAGTGCAAATGTCAAAACAGTGAAAGGGGCAAATCACATCTTAATATTATTAATAAACTAGTTTGACCTTGTGGACTCTTTTGAAATGGTTTCAGGGTCCATTTTATTTGTTTTGAAGTGGTTTCAGGGTCCATAAACCACACTTTGAGAGTACTTGTGTAGTGATTTAAGAGCATAGGGTAGAGACTCTAGAACAAAACGAATCTGGCTCTTCTGCTGTGAGCTCTAGAGAGCTAGAGTAAGTAATTACCCCAGCTTTATTTATAAAGTAAGCTTATAATAGTACTATATAATAATATTTCTGTGAAGATGTGAGTTAATATATATAAAGCTCTTAGAACAGTACCTGACATAGAGTAAACCTATGTGTTTGCAAATTATTATTTTGTATTAAACAGATTTATGTATATATTCCATTAGTTCTGGATATTTGAAAATTCCATTCTAGTCATCTCACTGCTTTTAAATCAGCTCATACTTAAACCAGACCAAACAGATGACACATACTGTAGTTTGAAGACCTTCAGAGACAGTTCTGTGGATATCTTGCTTAGACTACTTCAGTTTGCAAACTATACTTTGAAGTGCTTTGATAGCAGTGACGGAGGAGAGCTTCCATCTATATATTTTATAACTGGATTCTCTTATTGATACTGTGCTTTTGAGATTATTCCTTCTGTAGTTTAAATGGCATTGAGAGGTATTTTCAGTGTGATATAAAGGGTTTGTCAGATTGTTTTGGTCTTTAGCGTTAAATGATAGCACGACTTGACTCGTCTTAAAGAAAAGCAACCATTTGTACTACTTTCTGTAAGCTTTTGCCTTCAGTTCATATATTCTTTGCAATTTGGATCTATTTAAAGGAAATTAACTCTGATCCTTTTTTTCTTATGGTCTTCACCCAGAGCTTTGTGCTAAGAGACTAGTTAACCATTTTTGCCCACAGTGTAGGAGGAAAATGTTGAGTCTCTGAATATGGTCAAAATTAGTCTTTGCTAAAGTTAAATCTATCATTTATCCAGAACACACAAGCTGTTGAACAGTTCTATCTTTTTTGAACTTATTTGCCAGAACTTCTGATTGAATATAAAAGTATCTTTAACCATACTTTTGGGGCCAACAGGAGCCTTTCTGCTATTAATCAATCACACTGAGTGTAATTATTCTGTTAGAACAATAATAACATTACCTGGATTTGTATAGTATCACTAAAAAGGAGATGGGGGGAGAATCAACTGTGAATTTTTTTGGAAGCAACCTCAAAATTTGTCCCCCCCCCTTTTTAAAAGAAATCATGTTGTATCATTAATATTCAAATTGTACATTCTAAACAAAAAAAGTAAAACCAAATTAATTTTTTGAAAAATTTCAACATTTATCAAGTTACATCTGTTTGCATAAAAGGGTAATAAGTACCGTTTCTTTGGTCATCTTTGTAACCAGCAACATAACTCTGTTCTTTTCTGATTTGAACTTTAAATGAACCCTTCTATAAAGCTCTGACATTACGTCTCCTCATACTATCTCAGTATTATTCTACATGTCATAAACACAAAAGAATTTTTTTTTTAACCAAGAGAACTTTGATGTAATTTGTTAGGACCCTACAAAAGATCTGGAATAATTTCGTATTTTGTTTTAACCTCATGTTTATAATTTGGTTTTTGGAGTTCTATGAAACGCCTTTCACTCTAAGTTAGACTAGATGATAATCACTCTTCTCAGCTTGGCCAAAAGGTAATGCTCAGTGCAGTTACACATTCAAAAGGAAAGTGGAGAGATTTCCAAGCATTTATCTTAACTTCATTTTTACTGATGTATGTCCTTTCTTGTATTTTCTGTCATTTGTTTTGATTGAAACTAAAGTGTTTCTTTGTAAACTCCAAGGACACATATGTATTCTATACTGAGGGTCCAATATTTCCCATTCATATGCTTATACTGTGCTGTTTCTTCAGACTGTGTACACCTAAGCTCTTAATCCTTTCCCCTGAGCCATCTCCAAAAGTGAGCTTTATATTTGGTGAAGCAAGAATTGTTTCTAAAGATTGTCCTTGGATTCACTTGTAGAACAGGAAAAGAGTTTGCAATTCTGGGAGTTCCCCTGGCTCCCACCACCCAAACAACTGAAGGTTTCTGGAGCCTGCATAGGTCTCCTTCTCAAAAGTACAGAGACATCTTTTGAAATCTGAATTAATGAAATGGAGAGCTTTATAATAAATGTATATTCTTAGGGTTTTTAGATTTATAAGTATAATTTTATTTGTTTTGATAAACAGAAAGCTACCCTTCCAGGCAGATAATAATGGACTGGAGAAACTTTTCTAACAATAGTATATTTCCCCTCAACCTCTTCAGTATGCATTAACATAATCTCTTTAAATAGTAAACATCTTCCAACCTTATAAATGGAAATTTTACTTTTCAAAAAGTTACTAAATAAGTGAATGATTATTTTCTGTGTAAAGTAAAAGTCTAAATCACATTTTCAGAGGATTATAGGCTAAATCTGTGTTCCTCCTTCCCATTACAGGCATGTCCATAAAACAGATGTAATCCTGGCTATGGATATCTTATACATTCAAGCTCTGTAGATTGCTGAACATTTGGCAAAGATAATTATATAGTTGGCTTGGGATGTGGAAACAGCAGACTTTTCCACTTTCCATTATGTAAATTAGCAGTGGAAATAGCTGTATATTTCTCTATGATGTTATTTTCCTAAATATAGGTAATGTGGATTCATTTCTAGTAGAAGGAATCATTTGCCATGAACTGATGATCAAGTTTTTGGTATAACTTAAATTTCATATTAATATTCTTTCATTGTATGGAAGATCCAGTCTCTTTCAGTAAGTTACTTTTCCCACTAAACTTCTGCAGAATTATAGCCTCTAACAAAATTAATCAGACTTCTCGGGTGACTTGTTTTATAGGATATCTTTATATTTTATGTGGGTTTTGTTGTTGTTTTTGTTTTGTTGTTTTTGTTTTTAGTTTTTTGTTTGTTTGTTTTTTATGAGAGAAACCACTGTATTCTTGCCTAAGGAAAAAAGACTTGAGTCTTGGGACTGTTGAAATGTGGACAATCAAACCCAAACAAAGATTTAAAATTTGCTAGTTTAATTTGATGATAAAATAGATATTAAATGTCTTTATTTAAGAACAAAGTATTTAATGAAGAAGTAAACTAGTTTATAAATTATATCCTACATCCAGTTTAACAAATATTTGAATACTATGTAATACTGTATTCAAGTAAGTGTATAATTGTCACATGCAAGGCACTTGGCTGAGATTATATTATTCTTATCATTTTTATAAATAATAATGGTATCTAGTGAGCCCTCAGCAAATGGCTTACACTTAACGTTTGGATATTGTTCAGGCCCGACTTTTTCCCGGTGTACAAGTTCTGTACCTTTGAGGTGACCTAACTTTCACTTGTGGCTCTAGAACACAATGGACAGGAAAGAGGAAAGAGGTGAATCTCCAGCAGCCAGGCACAAATACCATTGATTGTTTGCTGTGGTTTTGCAGAGCATGATAGGATATATTCTGTTTTTAGATTTCACTTTAACTATTACATTTTTACTTTCATTCAGTTGCTAATCAGGAGTTTCCTCTGTGAGGATGTTTTTGCCATTCTTGGAACCACATGGAGTTTTCCCTTTAATAATACTACTGTTTGCTGAGGTCCCAGGCATGTGACCTTTAAAAAAAAAGGCAAATCATTTTCCTACTTTTTATATGCGGTTAAGAGTAAGCTGGCCCATTCACATCAAGCTTAATTTGATCTAAGTTAGAACTAACCTTTGACAAAATCCACATTTAAAATTTAGGCTAGAAGGAGACAATAAATCTTACTGTTTAATTCGCCCAACAGGGCAACAGTACTGTTTGTAACATTTCTCCAATGTTCATTCCTAAATCTGTTATTCTGTGATGTAAAGCCTTGGTTGGCTTTTCAGTACTTTTAAATTTGTTTGCAGAAGGTGGAGCCCAGAAAATGTGCCCATCATTGAATGCTCTAAGTTTAGCTGAGGAAAAGCAAGGCTGCTGTAATGTTTCTATTCTAAAAAAGTTGTATTTATCTGAGTTACAGGACTGGTTTACATAAATGAGAAAAACTAAGATTTTCCATACACCAGAAAAAGTTTCAGAAGGATGGCTTTTGTGCTTGCCACTTCATACCCACCAAATGTTACAAACAAATACTCATGTCTGTAGCAGGGCATTTGTGGGGTGTGTGTAATTGCGGTTCACAAGCCATTTGAGCTTACAAACCATTTGAGCTCAAGACTCTTCAGGTACAAATGAGAAACCCTCAGAAAATCAGCTCTCTTCCATTTCTGGAATGAGGTTTAGTTTTTAAGGTTTATAAATTTATTTTTTGCATAAAAGTAGATATATCAGAGGCTCACTTTATTTCCAGAAAGGAATTCTAACACCTTTGGTGTGAAATGACACTATTGTAATCTTTATCATATGTAACTACATTTTTTGGTTTTGGAGACTGGGATTTAAAGATGTTAAAATCTTCAATAGCTTACTTTATGTTAGCTAACTTTTAAGAAGAACTTTTGCACCCTAGTAAGTTTTTAATGTGACTCCATTGCTTATGTTGGCTACTGAAGTGCCAAATTTGGTTTCAGAATTCATAAAAATATTCTAATTAGTTACTTTTTCATAAGGAAACAAGAAAGGGTTTCAGCAAAGTTGTGTTTAATATCTAGCATTAGTTTTATGTCGTACTATATAGCAAAATGGCTTGTCCTTAAGCCAACAAGAAAGAAATCCAGGCTTAATGAAATCTGTTTTACTACTCTTTTTTCCATTTTGGACATTAAGAACAAACAAAACAAAAATTGCTTATAGGAATCTTTCTTATTTAGAATTTTACAAATTTACAACTTAGTCATTCATTTAGTGTGTAATTTTGCTGTAATATTCCAAAATATGAAATCTGAAGTAGTTAGTTATTCCTGGTTCTAGAAAGCCATTTCCTTTTGAAGTATTTTTGAAGTTGAAAACTTTGAATAGTATTTCCTTTGGAAGGGATTTTCAACCTTTTCTCTCTTTTGAGGTATCATTTCTAAGACATTGAAGTATCTCTTAAAAAGCACCTTCCTTCAAGCTCAGGTTATGGTTTCAGAGTCCCTAGGATTAAGCCCCTATTCAGGCTCCCTGCTCGGTGGAGAGTCTGCTGCTTCCTCTCCCTCTGCCTCTGCCCCTTCCCCCGCTCTTGCTCTCTCTCGCTCACTCTCTCAAATAAATAAATAAATAAAATCTAAAAAAAAAACACTAAAATCTTTAACAATACATTTTTCCTAGAGATTCTTGAATTATCTACATTTTGTGTCCTGATGAAGAGTTCTCCTTATTTAAGATTCTCTTCCGTTAATCAAATGAACATTCTCACCATCAGTATTGATCACATACCTGATTTATTCCTGAGTAATTAGCATTACTTAAAGTGATTAGATTGCCTTTGCCATGTTAGGTTTTCTTTAAGTCAAGTACAGTGTTTTGGGTGGGTTATTGACAGAAAGATTGACAGGAGGAAAACACACACGTATTCATAATACACATATGTGTTTTTTAACTTTAGTTCCCAATGTCCTTAACCACAGATCCAGTATTGTATCAGAAGTAAAGCCAGAGCAGAAGCAGATACAGCACATCTTAGCATAGCTTCTCTTCACCCTCATGACCCCTATTAGGGATCAGCAGTTGTTAACAAAAATATATGTGCAAGATAGGGTCCCTGAACCAGGAAAGTTCACTTCTTGAAAGTTCACTACCCTTTTATATTTACTATTCTAAGAGAACTAGCAGTCTGTGGGCTATTCCATTTTCATCACTATTCCAGAAGAACTTGAACTAACAATCTCTGGGCTTCCTTTTAAGGGAATGTTTATAATTACCAGACTTTCCTGGTTCTTGAACCAAACTCTGTGTCAGCAAGGACACTTTCTCATCCAGAGGGAGAAAGCAGAGTTAATACCCAGGTATCCTCTGCCTTTTAACTTACAAGAGTTCTGGAAAGCCCATTTCCCCATAAGTATTAAAGCTGAAATTTATAACTTTGAATCTTAGAAAAATCTAGTAAGCTCTTGATTTTTTGCATCAAAGAAAAGGAGCAGAAGTATGGTAATCTAAATTGACCAAATTTGTAAAATCACTTGTGTTTGGATTTAGAATGATTTTTATACTCAGGTTTGATTGTGGCCCTATATGCTTAGGGTATTTATGAAAAATAATGAATCATGCTATGAAAACCTGACTCAAGATGGACTGAGAAGCCATCTGGCCTATCTCTTCTTCGATAGGAAAACAGTCTTTCTTTCTTTCTTTCTTTCTTTTTAATCATTATGGTCATTTTATTTTTATTTATTTATTTATTTTTTTATTATGTTATGTTAGTCACCATACAGTATATCATTAGTTTGTGATGTAGTGTTCCATGATTCATGAAAACAATCTTTCAAAACAATGCAAAGTTGGACCATAAAAGAAAAAAGCTATTTCTCTATTCACAAAAGTTCTGATACCAAATGTGAGGATTTTCTACAAGTCATTCTCTGTGGATACCAACTAGGTGTTCTACAATTTAACTCAATTCTGATACTTAGTACCCAGAATTATCACACACCCCACAGGTTTCATACATACTTACTTCCTAACTTCTGTCCCTTGCCCCATTTCGTACTTTCTTATACTGTAGGCTTTTTTACCCTCAAGTCCCACAAGACTACCCTCCACTTCAGATGCCAATCAAAAATGCTAGGTTCCCAGGTTACTTCTCGGAACTTCTGTCTGACGTGGCTACAACTCTGGGATTCCCACACCCCCTTCTCAGGTTCAATAATTGCCATAACACCTCAAAGAACTCAGGAAAACACTTTTGTTTACTGGTTTATTATAAAGGATTTTATAAAGGATGTAGATGAACAGTCAGATGAAGAGATATGTAGCCTACAATTTGGAACGGTCCCAGCACAGGAGCTTCTTTCCCCATGAAGTTTAGGGTGTACTGCCTGCCCTTCCAGCATTTGGATACTTTGGACAACTCAGTTCTCCACAATCCTTAGTTGAGGGATCTTCACGGAGGCTCCTTTACATAGGCATGATTAATTATTAACTCATTCTCCAGCCCCTTTCTGCTCCCTGGAGGATATAAGAGTGGGGCTGAAAGTGGTCTTTCTAATGACCAGCCCCCATCCAGAAGCTTTCCAGTTAGCCCACCAAGAGTTGCCTTATTAGAACAAAAGATGCTTCTATCATCCAGGAAATTCCAAAGAATTTAGGAGCTCTGTGTAAAACACTTCTAACACTCCCATCACTCAGGAAATTACAAGGGTTTTAAGGCTTCTCTGTCAGGAACCAGGGACAGAAACTGAATTTTTTTTTCCTTATGCCACAGACTTTTTTGGTAAGTTTAATACAGTCATCTTTGTGAATTCCTAACTTCTGTGCCTACATGTACTAAGTGCTCAAGAAATACTTGTATCTGTTCAGTACTTTCACTAGGCTACTAAATGTATTAGGTGCACAGCAGTTAGAGATGTGAGGATGATCATTCCTTAACATATTCGTTGAGAAGAAACATTCATTCAGTATTCATCCCCTGTACAGAGAATTACGGTGGCTTCTGTGAAGATTCCAAAATGAAGAAGGTGAGGGTAAAAAAGTAATAGTATAAGGAAGTTTGGAATGGGGTGAGGACAGAAGTTGGGGAATAAGTATGTATGATACAGGCAGTGTTAAAGGAATTCGAGTTGACTTTTGTGAACAAGGAAAGCTTAGTAGAGATAAAAGACAGAAGGATGCTCTTCCTTTTTGGAGGGGATTTGAGAAAGTACCTGGAAGCAGGAAAGAATGGGGTCTGGTGAGAAATCTGGGAGAGGCCCAGCTATCGCTACAGGCAAATACTGGGAAAAGAAGTGTGGAGATCCTGAGGTGTACTGTTTCAGCTTTCTTCAGAGATCTATTCAAGTTGCTGCGTACTACATTAGTAAGATGGATGACAGTGATGGAAGACTAGAAGCAAAAAGATCAGTTAGGAATCTGGGCAATTATACAAGGGAGAGATTAACACACTTGACAAGAATGTAGAAAAGAGAAGATGGGGGTGGGGAGAACTTGGTTGCAAAAGAAGAAAGGACAACTAGACATGGAACCTGATTGAGTGCCCAAAGAAGATGGAATCAAAGAGAATTCCTGACACTTCTTATAAGGGGTGTGGCAACTGCCTGTGCAAGGTCACCTGTGGCCAGAACTGCAGATAATAAAGTCTTAACCCTAATCTCTAAGGGCAAATGAGCGCCCTGCCAGTGACGCAGCTCCTCCAGCTTGCCCTCTCCAGAGCCGAATCTCTGCTAGTCTGTTTGAGAGTCAGTGTGGTGGAAACAAGTGTGCAAAGCTGAGAATTGAGCTCTGCGGGATGCAGAGGACCAGCAGCAGAAGCCAGGCAGGAGAGGGATGACTGCTGCACTTGCGTGAGCAGTGACCTCAAAGGATAATAAATGTGAAGATGAAGGCTTCCCTAGGACTGATGCAGAAGGAGTTGACAGGAAAGGGAGTTCATTGTTGTTCTTGTGTTTGTTTTGAACTTTCCCTTTCCGTTAAAAAAAAAAAAGTAATATGTAGTCTTTCAGTACATTTTAGAAAACAGCAGGTAAAAAAGAAAAAAAATAGTTTACACCATCTATATAGAGCTGTTAATATTTGAGCATAATTTCTACAAGTCTTTCTATGAAGTGGGTTTTTTCAGCTGAAGCTAACAGTATGCACCAAATAAAAGCAAAAGAGAGCTACTATGATTGCTTGTCACTCTCTGTAAACAGCAAGTAGATAGAAGTCAAGTCTCGAAAGGGCTTATGCATTGTTGGGAAGCTGTTGAAAGTTTTAAGCATGGGCAGGGCCATGATCAGATTTACATCTTAGAATGGTTCCTTTGGCCATAGTGTAGACAATATATTAGGGGGCTCAAGGCTTGATGCCTGGAAACCAATTCTGAAACTATTCCAATAGCCCAGGTCATAAAGGGCTAACCAAGGCATTGGGAATGGGAAGTAAAAAAGGAATTTGAAAGTGTTATAGGGAAGAATTGAGAGGGTTCGGATTGATACACTGTGGATGTGGAAAAGCATGCTATACTTTACTGTCTCTATTACATCCCCTCACTTTAAAACTGCCTAAATTAGATGTCCCGCGGGAACTTCAAATTCAACATGTCCAAAACAGAAATTATCACCATTCTTACTAAAATTACTCCCATCTTAGATTCCTTCTCTCAGTGACTATTCTCACCCACCCGTTTCTACTTGCCCAAACTAGAAATTTGAAAATCAGCCTATTTGGAAATCCGTTATTTCTATAATGTCTACCTCTATATCTGGTCAGTCACCAAATCCTACCAGATCTTCTGCTTAAATCTTTAAACTCTGTCTCTTTACATCTTCATTGCCACTGTATTTGCCAAGTTCTACTTTTTATTTTTGACTTAGAATAGGGGTTGGCAGACTACAGCCTCCAAACCAAATCCGTCCTTCCACCTGTTTTTTCGAATCTCTTGTTTTTGAAAGTCTTAGCAGAACATAGACACACTCATTTGTTTACATTTTGTCTTTTGCTCCTTTTATACCATAGCGGCAGAGTTAAGTAGTTGTGACCGTGACCCTGTGGTCTACAAAACCTAAAATATTTACTGTTTGGTCCTTTACAGAAATATTGCTGACCCCTGGCTTATACTATTGAAATATAACTGGTTTCCCTTCTTTCCGTCCACAATCTGGCCTTTACTGTGTTGATGGAGTGATTTTCCTAAAACATGTTCTATTCATGTCTACTCCCCCCCACCCCAACTTTGCTTACATTTTTTTAATGGCTCCCAACAGCCAGGAGAACCGGGAGAATTAAATCTACAACTCGTTAGCACAGCACGTGATGAGTTCTAATACAGTTTTCAAATTCCAGTTTTTCCTGAAAATACCTTTGCCAGTAAACCCTAGATGTCAGTCTTAAAGTCCTTTGTAATGGTTTACTTTAAAGAGATTATTTACATGAGAACAATACCATTAACGTTAATGTTAGAATGTTTAGTCTTTTAATATCTTGAATAGGGATTCTGTGAAGAGTCTATATTTTTATGAGATGATATTTCTTGGAAAACCCTGGTTAATTGATTGTCAGTTGTATATGTCAGTAAAAAGGAAGGAAGTAAATATTATTGCCAGACATTAGCTTTACTTGTGCAGCAAGAATTCTGAGGAGTGCTAAGATTTTAACACCTCTGCTGTTTTCATGTATTCTGTGATTCTGAGTAGATCACTATTATATATCAGGAAACTCAGAGATAAGGAATTCCAAATTCACCATGGAAAAATTAAAGATAGCTCTCTATGCAAGAAAGAATAGAATCCAAGTTTTGCTACATATATGACAAAGTATTCATTTCAGCGTCTCTTTTCTAATTAACTCAGAGGGTTTGGGTTTTGTTTTGATTTGTTTTTTTAAGTTCTTACATTTCATTTGCAATTTTAACCTCAAACAGACTCCATTAATGAGAGAATTCCCAGGAGAGATTGGCAATATGCAGAAATAAGTCCTCTTTTCACCCTTCATCCAAATAAAACTTAGATCTATATAAATGTTTTGGTTAATCTGCATATAAAAGAAAAATCTGAGAGAAGAAAAGAACCTTGTTTTCTAGGTTGAAAATGAAAGGAATTCAGGTGTTTTGATTTGAGGAAGTCACAGATGCTTAAAAAAAGAAATTACTTGCCTCTCTGTTTCTGAACATTAACAGAATTTTTTACAATACTGGAAAATAAAAATGGAAATGTAGTTGTACCCAGTCAGATAATTATATAGATTTTTCTTTTTTAAATAAAAATATATTGGAAAAATTTTGAAAAATATCAAACTTACTTATATGTTTCATTTAAACACTAAAAAAAAGATACAGAATAAAAAGCCTGCTCATTTCAACTCAAGATTTATTGAACACTTACTAAGTGCAAGGCACTGCATGCTCATTTATTCTATAATTTGTTGAAAATTTAATCACATTTATCTTACTTATTTTCTTTTCCCTTTTCAGGTAAATTCTAGCCCTTTTAAAGGTAATAAAAAATTTCACTTAAGTACTTGAAACCAAACTTTTCAAGAAAGTTTACCAACAATTATTTGAAGTGTATGACGTAGCCTATCACTATAACTTAGAGAGCATAGCCTATTGGTATAATTTTAAAAACATCATATTTTACCTAAATTACTTTTATTTCCTGAAATAAATTTCACTAGTACCAAAACACAAGAGATTTCCGTAGAGATTAAAACATAAATAATTGGTTAGAGTGCTTCGTTAATTTGTAGCTGTTGCTAACTAATGCCTAGTATTACTTCATGTTTATGTGTACATAAATGAACCCAGTGATCACAGTGACTAAAATTGTATTAATCAGATTGTATAAGTGCTGAACAGCTAAAATCTCTAACACAAGTGAAAATTAAATGGTTACTAATAAGATATTATGCATCTGTCATAACCTTCAGCCCAAAGCACTTTGCTAACAGCATTAATTAGATGTCTGAGAGCTTACTTGGGAGGACAGAAGAGCCAAATGGAGTTTCAGGGTCTGGCTGCAGGTGACTCAAGAAATAAATCCCTTTTAGTTATGAAATTAAAGGCTGGCATTTTTAAATAGAAAACTTAAAATCATTAAGTGATTTCAAATGAATTCACATTTCTCTGAAAACTTCTGAGCAGATCTTTTTGAACTCTATTTTAACAGAAAATGATGTAGAATTATTTGGATTCTATTTCCCATCCTTCAGGACAATGGGTTGATGGACTTACTGCAAAGAAAGTAGTGACTATGGTACTGTGACATTTCCCCTAACCCCTTCATATTGCAAGGTGTTCATATGAAAGAAGAACTAGATTTTTTCTGTCCTATCTAGGGCTCCTAAGGACAGAACCAGGATAAATGAATGAAAGTTACTAGGAGGCAGATTTGGTTCAACAATAAGGAAAAACTTTCTAACAGACCAGGCCCAAAATGGAATGGGGCTGCCATATTACAAAGAAGTACAAATGTTCAAATGGGTGTTAGTGGCCCTTTGCCAAAGGTGCTATGGGAGAGGGTGTGAATATAACTTTTATTTGTGCATATAACAAATGAACTTAAGTCTCCTTTTGACTCAAATGATGAACACCTGCTTTCCTCTGAGGGAGCAGTGCAAAACTTCTGAGACTTATTTCAGCATATCGTCATCATCAGTATGTTCTCCTGAGGCAAGGGAAACAAAAGCAAAGATAAACTATTGGGACCACACCAAAATAAAAAGCTTTTGCACAGTGAAGGGAACCATCAATAAAACAAAAAGGCAACCTACTGAATGGGAAAAGATACTTATCCACTAAAGGGTTAATATCCAAAATATTAACTCCTAGGACTCAAAACCAAAACAAACAAACAAACAAACAATGCCATCAAAAAAATGGGCCTGATAATAGACATTTCGTCAAAGAAGACATGCAGATGTCCAGGAGGCAGATGGAAGATGCTCAACATCCCTAATCGTCAGGAAAATGCAAATCAAAACTACTGTGATGTATTACCTCACATCTGTCAGAATGACTAGACTCAAAAAGTCAAGAAATAACAAGTATTGGTGAGGATGTAGAAAAAAAGGAATCCTCCTGCACTGTTGGTGGGAATACAAATTGGAGCAGCCACTGTGCAACATAGTATGGAGGTTTCTCAAAGAACTAAAAATAGAATTACCATATGATCCAGTTATTCTACTGCAGGGTATTTACCTAAAGAAAACAAAAACACTAATTCAAAAAGACATACACACCCCTGTGTTTGCTGCAGCATCATTTACAATAGCTGAGATAAGGAAGCAGCCCAAGTGTCCATCAGTGGGTGGGTGAATGCATAAATAAGAGTGGTGTGTGTGTGTGTGTGTGTGTGTGTGTGTGATGGAATATTACCAGCCATAAAAAAGAATGGGATCTTGCTATTTGCAACAACATGGATGGACTTAGAAGGTATTACGCTAAGTGAAATAAATCAGACAGTGAAAGACAAATAACATATGATTTCACTTACTTGTGGAATCTAAAAAACGAATAAACAAAAAGCAGGAATAGACCCATAAATACAGAGGACAAACTGATGGTTTGAGGAGGGAGGGTGGGGTGGCGAGAGATGGGCAAATAGGTGAAGGTGAGCAAGAGAGACAAGCTTCCAGTTGTGGAATGAATAAGTCATAGGGATGAAAGATGCAGCATAGGGAATAGAGTCAGTGGTATTATATTAGCATTATATGGTGACAGATGGTAGCTACACTTGTGGTAAGCACAGCATAGCATACAGACTTGTCGAATTATTCTGTTGTACACCTGAAACTAATATTGTGTGTCAATTACAATTCAATTTTTAAAAATTTAATTTACTTAATGTGTCCTGAGCACTATCATATGCAAAGTATTGACACAATTTCTGTTTTCTTCCACCCTGGAAATCACTTTAAAAATGTTTTTAAGGGGCGCCTGGGTGGCTCAGTCAGTTAAGTGTCCGCCTTCACCCAGATCATGATCCCGGGATCCTGGGATCAAGCCCCACATCAGGATCCCTGCTCAACGGGGAGTCTGCTTCTCTCTGTCCCTTTCCCTCTGCCCCTGCTCATGTGTGCGTGTGCTCTCTCACTCTCTCTCACTGACTCTCTCAAATAAATAAAATCTTTAAAAGAATTTTTTAAATTGTGGTAAAATACAGAGAATATAAAATTTACCATCCTAACCATTTTAAGTGTATGGTTCAGTAGCATTAAGTATATTCATGTTGTACAATCAATCTCCAGAACTTTTCATCTTGCAAAACTAAAACTCTGTACCCATTAAATAGTTCCCCATTTTCCCTTCCATCCAAGTTGCAGACAGCCATGATTCTACTTTCTGTTTCTATGAATTTGACTATTCTAGATACCCCATGTAAGTAAGGTCATACAGTATTTGTCTTTTTGTGGTGGGCTTATTTCACTTAGCTTCAATGGCCTCAAGATTCATCCATGTTATAGGATGTGCCAGGTTCCTTTTTTAAGAGCAAATAATATTCCGCCATATTTACGTACCACATTTTGTTCATCCATTCATCTACTAATGGACACCTGAGTTGCTTTCACATTTTAGCTAGTGTGAATAATTCTGTTATGAACACGAGTTAGAAATATCTCTTTGAAGTCATACTTTCAGTTCTTTTGGATATTTACCCACAAGGGGAATTGCTGGTTCATAAGGTGATTCTACTTTTAATTTTTTGAGGAATCACCATACTGTTTTCCATAGTGCTGCACCATTTTACATTCCCATCAGCAGTGCCCAAGGATTTCTTTACATCCTTGTCAGCACGTGTTATTTTCTGTTCTTTTGTTTGTTTGTTTGATTTGACATTAGCTATCTGAATGGGTGTGAGGAGTACTGACAATTTTGACTTCAGTGCCTTGTGCAATACCCTACACACAGCAGCTGTTTTTTAAAAGCTCATGGTTGAGATGTATTAAAACTTTATGTTTTCATAGTGTTTGCTTTATAATGTTGATCTTGGATAGAGATTATTAATAGACTTAATGTTCTGTGCTTTAGGATAAAATAAAGAAGACACATCTTAGAAATAGCTCTTCTTACGGCTGTTGCACTATTAATATTCCACTTTTCAGCACTGATGTCGACTTTTATGTGTTATTCTTATAAACACCCATCACTGTTCTAGCTTAGGGTCATAAACTATCCATGGCTTTAGTAGTCTGCTTCTTACTCTCAGTCCAGTAATTTTTTTTTATAATACCTGTGAAAGACAAACAACCTGATTCCTCTATAAGAAAACTATTCAGTGTACCTAGGAATTGAGGTTTGGAGGGTTTTTTTTTTTTTCTTGTTTTTGTTTTTGTTTTTTTTAAGAGGCTTGTCAAGAAAAAAAAATAAGATCTAGTTTACTACATTTAGAATTGTGGTGTTTAGTTTTTCTCTTCTTTCCTCCCCTGCAGTGCCTACAGGCTGATATGAGATCACTGGTGCTCTGAGCCAAGTTTACAGTTAGTGTGGTCATGTTTAAACTTTTGCTATCTTGAATAAATGCTTGGTGACTTCAATATTAATGGTATAATAATTAGCACTTCTTGGCCTTTTGAAAAAGAGATTTATTGTGTTGTCATACTTGAAAAAATGATTTGAGAATAAGTAAGAGAGCAGAATGTTTTAACTCCTTAGTAATTATTGCAGAAGAATGCTTTAAGTAGTATTTTTGATAGCACTGAGTTAAACCCGCATTCTCACAGACTTTTGTGTTTGCAACTAGAAGATATATATCCTTCTCTGAACTTGTTGGCATAATAGTCAGGTGGTTTGTAAATGTTTCACCTTATATAGATGGTGTTGATATAGAGCAGGGCTCCATTAGTTCTGTGTTTAAAATGAGGAGGTTTCAATTAATTTACTGCTTCTTTGAAAGTAATGTAAGAAATGTGTAAGGTATAGTTTTGCTGTATTTATGAATCAAAACCAAGTGCTATTAGGCTTAAACAAGTAGATCATCTTCTTTTGACCTTACAGAGATAAATGTTTATTGAATAATGACCAAAGCAAGCCTCCACAGTGAGCAGTTAGGGATACTCTGGTAACACTGTACCTACTTAAGTAATGCCCCTATCATGAACATTTCATAAATAACATTTGGTTGAATACAAAAGGATTCTTCAGAAAGCTTTTTCAGGTTCTCCTGTTTAGTTACTAGGGCAAGAAAGATAAGGGTGTGGAATTATGAATAACTATCAGACTGAGCACATGGGAGTAAGCTTTTTTATTCAGATGTATTCCCTTACCCTTGCTTTTATAGGAGAAAAATCTTTCCTGATTTAATGCAGTACTGTTTTAGGCTTCCAACGGATAAGCAAAGAAAAAAATGGCTGTCTGTAAGAAATCTATAAAATGAACAAGTCAAATGTAAATTCAACTAGCAGGAGGAAGCTTGGCTTAGGGGGCGTTATTAACATCAACATCCTTTTTAGTCGAAAAGCTTACAGATTATTCTTTTGGATGCATATTTTGTGTTTTTTTTTAAGATGATTTCAATCTCCAACATTAAGGATTTTTTTTAAGCAGATATCTAACAATCTCTTAAAAAAGCAAAAAAGCGTCCTTTGGTGGGCCAGTTACATCACTAGCGCTCACCACCTAATATCTATATTTATAGGAACACAACTGACTTAGTCTAACTGTTTCAGTTTTTTTAAATGTTAATATATTTATGGTTTTTTTTTTAAAGATTTTACTTATTTATTTGACACACAGAAAGAGAGATAGTGAGAGAGAGAGCACAAGCAGGGGGAGCGGCAGGCAGAGGGAGATGGAGAAGCAGGCTCCCCACTGAACAATGAGTGCAACATGGGGCTCAATCCCAGGACCCTAGGATCATGACCTGAGCCAAAGGCAGATGCTTAACTGACTGAGCCATCCAGGTGCCCCAATATATTTATGTTTTAATTAAAACTTTTGTAGAGTATATTTTGAAAAGTATATGCAAATAGTTTTCCTGATTAGAAGAAATATTATAAGGCATATACTCTAAAACTGATAGAGTTAGCTCTTAAAATTTTCTCAAAACTATTTCCTGTATTTATATCTTGAGACCTGTTATGCTACTTTCATATTTGTCTTACAGAAATTTACTCTATATGTGAAAGGTTACTATATTTCAGTCCAAACTTCTAATAGTTTAGTTTTTCAGCAAGGTTTCATCTTTATTTTTAGTGGTGCCATTTGGGGTAAGAAATTTGTGAGGTTCTCTTATTGCTCTAGTTGCAAAAGTAATTCCTTGAAGAACGTAGAGCCTTGGATCATTCAGGGATATCTTGTTCATCAGAAGAAAAGATCATTTTAAGTCGTTGGTAGTCTTAAGGAGTAGAAATTGTTTGAGCTAAAGGTAAACATTTGAAGGAATCTTTGGAAGCAGTAGAAACTGACTTACTCTTAGTTGTCATTTCACATATGGCTGTATGAGACGCCTATAAAGAATAATTATATTTTCACAGCAGAGAGAAAAGTGTCAGTTGACAATACATTTTCCATTCCATTCTCTCTGAGAAGGTACCAGATTAGAGACGTTTTAAGTTCTTTCTTGATTTAAGGTTTGAGTAAGTTAACATCTGGGCAATATATTGTTCTAAAGAATAAAGTCTAGGCAGCACCATTTATTACCAGTTTAAATTTCAGTATTCAGTTCATTCATCACTGCCTAATAAAGACTGGACTTCCTTTTTCACCACATTTACTCACTGACTAGTGTTCTACCACTGTTCAAAAAAAGACAGACAAAGACAAATGCCTATGTGTGGGCAGGATATGCTAGTCAGGAATTCACCTGATGGCTATCAGGTTTAAGAAATCTAGCAATACAAAGCCTATAAAAGTGGAACCGCTGACAGGGTCCCACTGTTGGGTAATTTGAGAATCACACCCACAGAGGACCTGTTAGCAGCTTTTGGCGACCTTGGTATATTGAGTGTTTGTTCCATGTCAGTACCCAATTTGTTGACTTTGAAAAAAGGATTCAAGATAATAACATATTTGCATAAATAAGGTAGCATTGTTAAAATACTAGAAGTCAGGGAATCATTCAAAATGGCCTTAATAAGTCATTAAAAACAACAACAACTTAAAAATGGAAGGCCATTTAGTTAGGTCAGATATATCAGAATAATGGAAGAAACCCTGGATAGGAAGTCAGTGACAGATGTAGGTTTCCTACTGAAAACTCATCTTGGGCCTTATTATGGGTTTCTTTTTGGGATTTAATAAATTATTATTAGAATTGTGATTGTACTTTACATCCTTTTTGTATCAGTTTCACTTTAAAGGGGGATCAAGGACTTCCACAAAATTAAAAAATTCTGCATATCAAAAGATATCACACACAAAAAATGAGTAGATGGCCAAAGATTTGGCAAACATATTTGCATCATGTAAATTTGGTAAAAACTTGTATTTAAAATCTTACCATTCAAAAATAAGAAGACAGTTTTTAAGATGGGGTAGGGACTCAAACAGACATTTCATAGGAAGACAGATGGGTGGCCAATAGGCACATGAAAAAATGTTCAACATCATATTGAGGAAAACGTAAATTAAACTACTATGAGATAACACCCACTAGACTGGCTAAAATTAAAATAAAAAAAAAGACTGAGAAAACCTATCTTTAGCAAGGACACAGCACACCAGAACTGTTAAACACCAATGTCTGGTAGGAGTATAAAATATGACAAGCAATTCAGCAGTTTTTTATAGATTTAAGCATATATGTATCCCATGTCCCATCATGCATGGATATTTATCACGCCCAGGTATTTATCAAAGAGAAATGAGAGCATTTATTCACAAAAAGACTTGTATATATGTGTTCATAACAGTTATATTCATAAAGTCAAAAACTAGAAGCAAATCAGATTTACATCAACGGGACAACGATAAACCATGTATAGTCATATGATAGAATATTAGTCGGCAGTAAAAAGAAACTACTAATACATACTGTAGTTATTTCTACAAACCTCAGAAAATGCTGTGCTGAATGAAAGAAGTCTGGCAGCAAAGAGAACATACTGTATGATTCCATTTATGTGAATTGTTGAAACATACAAAACTAATAGGTGGTGGTAGAAAAGATAACAGTGGTTGTGGGCAAGGGGTGGGGAGGTGGCAAGAATGACAGAGATTATGTGCAAACGTGTACAAGGCAACTTTCTGGGATGAGGAAAACATTCTAGGGATTGGGTTACACAGGTGTTATACATCTGTGGAAACTCATTGAACTATATACACTTAAGGTACAGTGTGTTACATTGCATCTAAATGATATGCCAAAGAAAAGAAAATTGTTAAATAGATAACAAGACCTGATTAGATTTCAGAGTGGTCTTGCACACATCACTGGTGTGACAGAAAATAGACCTATTAGGAATGGTAAAGTTACTCAGAGTGTTTTGATCATATTTTTTAAAAGAAAATAGACTAATCATATAAAAGTTTGTCTGAGGAAGGTACTGTGTGTACAACCGTTAAAAAGGCAACATCTAAAGCAGTTCTAAAAACATATTAAAAAGGCGGCGGCAACATCTAGAAGCAGAACCAGATGATTTCTTAAGATTCTTTCCTATTAGGATTCTATTATTATTATTTTAAGTTCTTAGTATGTCTCAGGGACTATACTGAGTCCTTTATGTTGATTTTTCTCATTCTTATGGAGACCTTCTACAGAGAGTATGCAAGTTTAAAATGTGATTATTAATTTTGACTACAGTATCAACATTTATTGTTGGTAAAGTTAAAATATAACAATAATAACAAGTATTTATTTGACACATCTTATGTACACACTCTTCTGTGTTATTTCAGTAAACACTCTCACCGTCCCTACAAGGTAATCAGTATTATTAGGAACGTTTTTGAGGAGCCATGGTGGAAAGCCAAAGGGGAAAAAAAATCAGAGCAAACTTTCAACTCAGGTAGTCTCACTTCAGATAACGATGCATTTAACTGCTATGCCATACTTAAGCTACCATTACATTCTTATCCTCAACAGATCACAATTTGACGGTTTTATTCATGTGTTGATATATAAATGAATTCAGATGTTATTAGTGCAAGACTTAAAATATCTGATACTACATTTTAAGATATATTTAAACCTTCAACATGAATAAAACGCAAAAGTCATTAACATTTATAGAAAATAAAGCATCACAAATCTACATCTGTCTAAATAGAGCTTTTGCTTGCCCAGGAGTGCCTACACCACCCCGTGAACTGCTCTGCATGTAATCTCAAAGCACACCACCATTGTGTGAGAGAAGTGCCAGCCCAGCATCCAGATTTTCAGGCTAGATTTTCAGTTGTTATCTTTGGTTGTTCTGTTTTATGATGGGTGCCTGTCTCTGGATCTCATG
Organism: Ailuropoda melanoleuca; assembly: GCF_002007445.2. Lineage (NCBI taxonomy): Eukaryota > Metazoa > Chordata > Mammalia > Carnivora > Ursidae > Ailuropoda > Ailuropoda melanoleuca. The sequence goes on from NC_048220.1 coordinate 43,586,034, forward strand.
GGATGCTTTGGTTTTTAATGTTGTTAATATAACAGCATCCATCTTTCTGGCTTAAAATTTCCCATAGATTTTTTTGAGTGTGTATTTTACATATATAACAATATACTTTGAACTGTTGTAATGGAAACACTTGTATTGCCTCTTAACTTGAAATACTTTGACCCAACTCTGTGGGCACCATTTGAAATGACTAATAATAGTGAATAAGGAATAATGCAGAGGATCATAGGGAAAAGGAGAGAAAACTGAAAGGGAAGAAATCAGAGAGGGAGACAAACCATGACTGGAAAACAAACTGAGGGTTGTGGAAAGTGAGCTGGGTGGGGGAATGGAGTGGCTGGGTGATGGGCATTAAGGAGGGCATGTGATGTGATGAGCACTGGTGTTATATGCAACCGATGAATCACTGAACATTATATCAAAAACTCATGATGTATGTTGATTAATTGAATTTAAATTAAAAAAAAAACTTAGTGACTAAAACAAACTTGTAATTGTGTGGATCAGGAAGTCAGACAGGGTACAAAGAGGGTGGTTCATTTTGCTCTACTGTATCTGGGGCCTTAGTTGCAGTAGCTCAATTGGCTAGGGACTAAATGAGATAGTAGGTATGGATGTGCTTATTTTATTGGCACAGTACTTGGAACATTTTGGGACTAGAGAAAAAAGATAAAAGTAACAATGTGCAATCCTAATCATATTACTTGTTGATTATAATTTTTTAAATAAAAAATAAAGGAAAACTTTAGCTTATTGACAAAATTAAGGACAAATATTGAATCTTGTGACATATCTCATATTGGTTTAATGAAAAGCAAAGGGATGCACAGCCAGATGTGCATCTTATTCTATAAAATGGTAGCTTTTATTCATGAAGCATGAATCAAGCCTAAATCAAGAACTCACATAAATATAAATAAAGCATCTTTTCCATTTGGATTGAACTAGTTTGAATTTCACATTAGCTAAATTAAAAATATGTTTTTATTAGGTGCAAGTAGTTTCCAAAGTGCTTTTCCTGGCTCATATCTTGTCCTTACTTTCTTGAAGGGCTGGTCTAGCACAGTTCAGGCAAAATTTTTGGTCCTGTTTGTCTGCCAGGTGGTAAAAGAGTAGGAAACCCACAGAAAAGTTAAGTCCTACACAGACTCACAGAAAAGAAAAACTGGCCTTTTCTACAGCAGTACTCTAGGGATGAGTCCATTTTTGCATCCCATCACTAATGCTTCTAAGGATGCAACTTGTTTTCAGCTAAATGCCAGACAGAGTTCTAGAAGTGGAAACTGTGTAGCTTAATTTAGAGCACATCTTTAGCCACAGTGCAGTGAAAGTTTTTAGAAAAGTCAGGAAACACAAACTGATGGCTCCTTTGGTGGCTTAGTGCCTACTGTATCCACAGTATTCTTATACAGCATGTGTGGTTTGTGCAGCTAGAAAGGAAAGAAAATTAGTTATTTTTTTCCTCCTTTAATTTGAAGCATTATTGTTTACTGCTGAAAAACTGTAAAACCTTTCCTCTTCTATCCTGTCTTGTTTCCTTACTTCTTCGCCCATCTCATGCCCCCGTGGCGCCCTTAGGATAGAAAAGAAGCTTTAAAAAAATGTGAAAGTTTATATTCCTTCTCCGAAACATCCTTACTGGCTTAGAGCCATGGAACAGAAGCATACATCAGGTAGGCTTCAAATGTTTAGTTGTGAGAGGTGCAATCATATTTGAGCAAAATGTTTTTGTAGTGACCAGGGCTTGTAGTTTTATCAAATTCATAAAGCGAGTTTATTTATCCATAGTGATTGATAATTAAATCCTGATGGAGATTTTAAGAAACATTTGTTTAAAGACTCAATACTATCATTGGAGTAATAGACTTATTAGTACAAATTGGTGTATTCCTTATGTTAAATTTCGTTTGTCTTGCAAATAGATAAATCTAAACATTGTGTAAGCATTCAGATACGCCACACGCTATCTCCTGTGCTTGGCTTAATATATGCTACTAAAACACTCTAAAATATTTAAGACTATGCAGTGAGACCATTGTGGAAATAAAAAATCAGTAAAAATCATGCATTAGGTGTCCTGGTTGTCAGAGTATTTTTAATTGATTAAGTTTAACTTTTTAGTTTTAATTTTTTTTTTTAAAGAAGAGTACATAAGGAATAATAGTCATAATACCTACCACTAATATTTGGAGGGAATCATTTCAAATATTCCCCCTAAAAAAAGAAACTTTCCTTTTTCTAAACAGAAATAGGTTAATCTTTATAAGCAGAATTTAAAGTTTATAAAATCATTGTCACATGGCATTGTACTCTACAGAGCTAATCACTGTTTTCATTTTGGTAAACCTCCTTTCAAATCTTTTTCTTTTTTTTTTTTTTAAGTTTATTTATTTATTTATTTAACTTATCTCTACACCCAATTTGGGGCTCGAACTCATGACCCTGAGACCAAGAATCGTATGGCTGTTCTTTTTTTTTTTTTTTAATGATTTTTTTATTATGTTAGTCACCATACGGTACATCCCCAGTTTCCGATGTAAAGTTCGATGATTCATTAGTTGCGTTCGTATGGCTGTTCTGACTGAGTCAGCCAGGCGCTCCTATTTTTGTTTTTGTGTGTAGGCATGCACACATTCATAAACACACAACTCTATATAAATTAAAAACTGCTTTGTCGTTATTATATAATCTGTATTATGTAGTCTAATTATTTTGAATAGACATTTCCCATTACAAGCAGTGTTGTAATAACAGCCAGCATATTTGCATCTGTCCAGGTGCTTGAACACTTTTGGCTCCTTACAGTGCATGCCTAGAATTGCTGTATTAAAGTGTTCGTATACTTAGCATTGATACATTTTGCCAGTGCTTAAGAGAAACGAATTATTTTTTTAGTGTTAGTGTACTATTTGACATATTTACTGAGTGCTGAATACTGCTTATTTGTCAGATTCTGTGCTAGTAATTTGGGTTATAAAAGTACAATGACTTGGTTTTTTTGGACTAGCGGGCAGTACAAAGAAGTAACAGGCAGTTAAAATACGGTATTGTAAGTGTGACAGTAAGGATGAACATAGGGAACTTGTGTACCAATTTCGGAGTTCAGAAGTCTCTGCAGAGAAAGCGGCATGGAAGCTGAGATCTGAAGGATAAATGTGAGTTCTGAGTAGAAGGGAAGTGGAAGAGAGAGGTGTAAAACCTTACGGTCCTCTAGCTGAATGCCAGAAAAACTTCTGCCTCACTTTCTTCCCTTATTTAATCCATACCATGTACTCTACTTAAAATCATTTCTTCACATTTTCATACTTTTACATAATATTGAAGTCATTTTGATGTAAGTAAAACAAACTTAGCAAAGCAAGACTACTGTGGCAAATGGGAAATCTTTAATAAATAATTTACATAATGCTTATTTGTCACTAAGTTTGACCTTCACAAAAATTACCTCATCATTTTTTGGTATACATTATTTTATCTGTTGTAATTTTCTTAGTGGCTTTTATTCCCTGTGTTATGTTTGAAATTTCTTCTCATAAAAGTTCTCTACCTTAGCCTCCACAGGTCTCTCTGATGGTCCCCAGGATTAGTATTCTGATACCATTTCTCCCTCAGTTTATGCCTATATTTATTTAGCCTGTACTACATATTGAATCACAGTGTTAGATATTGTGATAAATGTAGTTCATTAAATTTTTTTTCTAAATGACTTTAGTTTTCTTGTAAAAATGATGTCTACATATAAAAAATCAAGGGAGTATATCAGAGCAAGAAGAAAATAGGAAACCCGAAACAACACACCTACATCCAGAAATAACTATTAACAGAAGCGAATATTACACCAGACAGCTCTTAAACTCAGGACTAGGGGAAAAAGAGATGGTGGTAAATAATGAATCCATTTATTTATTTGACAGAGAGAGAGAGACAGCCAGCGAGAGAGGGAACACAAGCAGGGGGAGTGGGAGAGGGAAGCAGGCTCCCAGCGTAGGAGCCTGATGTGGGGCTCGATCCCAGGACCCTGGGATCACGCCCTGAGCTGAAGGCAGACGCTTAACGACTGAGCCACCCCGGCGCCCCAATAATAAATCCATTTAAATATAAAACTAAGACCATACAACTGTGAAAATTCTATGTATAAATGCTATGAATATTGACAGTGTAAAAACAATAATATAACTAAGCCAAATTAGAAAATGGAGGAAGGGAAAATTGAAAAAAATATTAAGTATAGTAACTTTCTCAACCTTTAGGGCAGGAAGGGAATCAGTACAGCCTGAAATGTCATTTAAAAAAAAAAGAAAACCTCCAATCTCTTAATATTTTTATAACATTTTTTCATAAAATGGAAGAATTTCTTAGGAAATCTCTTGACACAAACATATAAAATTTAGAAAGTTTCTTAGCCTTTTTTTATGTTAAAGTCAAGTAAAATAAAAATATATTCTTTTTTAATAAAATTATTTAACCTTGCTTTTTCCTCCCTTCTTGGATCACTACCAGACGTGAGGAAACAGGGCGAACTTCTGCCTCCAGTATGGGAAAGACAGGCAGGTGACCGCAGGGAGTTGCAGCTCACCTGAGCACAAGGAGAAACTGCCATGAGAACAGTGTGGGATGAGAAACCTGGACTACAGTTGATTAATTGCTGGAGGCTCTGTGTGGATAAATCTGAGAGTTAAAAACTCCAGGGTGACACAGTCATGGGGAGGTCTCCCATAACATTGTGAGATTTACCTCTCAGAGTTCGACTAGGTTCTTAGAGTAAATATAACAAAAAAAAAAAAAAATCCCCTAGTGCCTCCAACAGAGGTTGGGTAAAAGGAACCATTTTGAAGTATAACAGAATACGGTCTTCTTCCTGCTTGCCTTTAGAGAAAACTAGTTAATTAGAGCCTAAGGTGCTGGGCAATTATCAGAGCCTCTTACCTGCGGGAAGGGAACTAGGCAACTTCCTCTAGCTCTCGCCCTCCTTATGGGAGAAGTGAAACACCCAACTCCAGTTCCCTCTAACCTTTCATATGGAGAAGGAAAATATAAACTCTAGTTCACTGTGGCCATCCTGCTTCACCTAATGGGGGACAAAAAAAAAAAAAAAACACAAAAAGACAAACCTGAAAAACACTTGTGAAGTCATAGTCCAGGGGCACAAGATCACTAAAAGACTAATACCTAATCTTAGTACTATAGGGCATCCCCTCACACACCTCACCACCACATCACTAAAGGCCTATTTACAGCAGTCCTTTTACCTAGTACATCATGACTGGCTACAAGGGAAAAAATTACAATGCATACCAAAAGGCAAAAGACACAATTTGAAGAGCGGAGCAAGTCTTAGCACCAGATATGGCAAGGATGTTGGAATTATCAGACTGGGAATTTGAAACAACCATCATTAATGTGCTGAGAACTCTACTGGATAAAGTAGACCACATGAAAGAACAGACAAGCAATGTAAGCAGAGAGATGAAGACCAAAATGATGAGGAAAGATGAGAAGGAACCAAAAAGAAATCCTATAGATCAAAAACACTGGAAGAGAAGAAAAACTGCCTTTGAATGGGCTTATTAGTAGACTGGACACAGAAGAAAGAATCTCTGAGCTAGAGGATATATATCAATAGAATCTTTGAAAACCAAAAAGCTAGGAGAACAAAGACTGAACAAAATAGAAAAGAATATCCAGGGACTGTGGAACAATTGCAGAAGATGTAATATGCATATTGGGAAACCTGTACTTTTAATGAGACCTATGATCATACACACTCTTTTGAGCAGTCACATCATGGTGTTGACTCAGATTGTGCTGTCAGCTAAATCCCCTTTGGTCTTTTATATTCTTGCTGCTGCTAGTACTCCTTCTACCACCTGGACCCACCCATTTATCCTACACCTGTAAATGGTTTGTCTTTGCTTTATGCTCAAGGCAGCGTTGTAGGCCAGAAAATGGGTAAGAACCTACTGTATAGTACATTAGTAGAAATATATCCCAAGCTTAACTTTGACCTGTTATTTTGCATTCTTGAAATAGTTAAGCTAGTTAGAACTAATCTGTAATCATTTTTCTTTAAGCATCCAGCCATTATTTGTTCTTTGCTTTAATGACAATAATGATAGACCTCATTTTATGTTGCATAAGTTCATGACTACTTTGTTTTCACAATATGTCCGGCTACTTGCCAGAATTTAACTTTAAGTGCTTTATCCTTATATTTTTAAAGGATTTATCCATTTTCTTTATTTGAAGGGGGGAGAGAGAGAGAGAGAGAGAGAGCATGTGGGGTTGGGGGAGGGAAGGCAGAGAGAGAGAATCTTCCAGCAGACTCCCTGCCAAGCGTGCAGCCTGGCAGGGCTGATTCCCATGACCCATGAGATCATGACCTGAGCCGAAACCAAGAGCAGGATGCTTAACTGACTGAGCCACCCAGGTGCCCTATGCTGGTTGTTTAAGATCAGTTTGTCATGGGGGCGCCTGGGTGGCTCAGTCATCTGCTTTCGGCTCAGGGCGTGATCCCGGAGTCCTGGGATCGAGCCCCACATCAGGCTCCTCTGCTGGGAGCCGCTTCTTCCTCTCCCACTTCCCCTGCCTGTGTTCCCTCTCTCGCTGGCTGTCTCTCTCTCTTTGTCAAACAAATAAAATCTTTAAAAAAAAAAAAAAAGATCAATTTGTGGTGGTCTGCATTTTGACTATGATATGTCTACATTTGGATTTTCTTTCTATTTATCTTGCTTGAATTCATTGAGCTTCCTGAATCTAAAGCCTAATATTTTTCAGCAATTTTGGAAAATTCCCAGATATTATTGTCTTAATTCCTGTTTCTGTTTTCTCTTTCTGCAGTTCCACTTATAATGGACGTTCTCACTCTGTCTTCCATTTCTTTTAAGTTCCTACAGTTGATTTTTTCCTCTGTTTTGCATCCTGTGTTGTGTGTGTTTTCAGATATATCTAATTCACTCACTCTCTTTTTTCCAGCTATTCCGTAATTCATTGAGTTTAGCTATTCTATTTATCCCTTTTGAAAATTGTTGATTCTTCTTCCAATTATTGATGTAGATTTTGTATCCAATTTTTATTATCTCCATATAATAAATATACTTGTTTTATTTTTGCAGTCGAGGGTCAGGTTCTATTACTACTTGTTATTCCTCTGGTTCTCACAATGCCTTGTTTCCTTGTATATTATGAAATCTTTTTATTGGGAGGTTTTGTTTTTTTTTTAAGAACTCTTTAGAGTCCTTTGAAATCTGACTGAAGATTGCTTCTTTCAGAGAGAATTTGCTTTTTGTTCCAACAGGCACAATAGAGTAAAATACTCCCTAGATATCCTGAGAATATTCATTAGCTTAAGAGTCTGCATGGGCCTGAGACAGACAGTCTTCTTGGTAGTCTTCAGTAGATGTGTTTATTCTCACCTTTCCTATGAGTAGAGAACCTTTAGATTTATGTGTCGGAGTACTACTTCGGTCCTCATGATTAAAACCCCATGTTAAAGCCCACAGTCCTAGGTTACTGAGACCACTTGACTCAGAGTATCCCAGTAACATTTGCAATGCTTCCTGCTCTGGCTCTTAGCCCTCTTCTTGTTTTTCAACCCCCTGGTTTTTAGCAAGCTAAGCTATGTATTTAAAGAGCTAAGTTATAAATTTATTATATATATATATTTTAAATGTACTTTATTCCGCTCTCCTAGGTGTTTGAGTGCAAGAGAATTTTCAGGTTTCCTCCTATGTTGCCTTGCTGGAAATGGAAATCTTATGTTTTTCATATTGAGTTAATATCATTTGTAAAGTTGGATTGTGGAATAGACATATGGCTAAAGACCAAATTTCTGCCGCAACAAATTTACTCCACTTGTGTGAAATATTAGCTAAGCCAAGATCTTGCTGTAAAATAACATGTTTGATTCTGCACTTCTTACTGGTGTTTAGACAGAATAGCAATATCACCTACTGTTATGGACATTTTATGATTTTGTGCAGGATTCACTGTTTAGTCTGTTTTGGAAAAGAATAAAACTTTCTGAGATTTGAAAGAGATCTTACAAGATTAATGGCAATCTACATCAGATGTCTAAACTTTTTATTTAGAAATAAATGTGATCTTTCATATGAAATAAGATTTTAAGTCTAAAGGCTATATGCAGGTGCATTTAGACTCCTCCTTCTTTCCAAATTACAGTTTTTCTATTCCTACATATTAGTGTAATAGATTATGAAGGACATGTAGAGCATTATCTCTCGGATTAAACCTTATCTTTTGGTAGATGCTTTCTAAGATCATGTAAACTAAAAATAATGTAGGTTCTCCTTTAGCCTTCCTCATAGAATTTGTTAAGCACTACGTACTTTTCTTTGTTTACTTTATTCTTTACCTTCTCAACTAGATTATAATGAAAGAAAATAAGCAATTCAGTTCCAAGTGTTCAGTGACCAGAATTAGGATATGGGAATTTTGTAATTTTTAGTTTTTTTAAACTGTTGCATTTTTCATTTTCATAGCATGTAGTATTTAATCCAAGCAGTGCATCAAACACAAAAATTTATTAGTAAGCTTTTGAAATCTATGTATTCATGAGAAAAATGAAAGAATTTGCCGTTTTAATCTTTTTAGTTAGCCTGAGGTCTCAGTTGGTCAGTAACTGATTCTGTAAATAGCAAAAAAAGAAAGAGTGTTTGTGGTGGGGGTGAGAAAACTAATGATAATAGAAGCAAACTAATGTTGAGTACATATTCTGAGCATCTTGTTAAGTATGCTAGTCAATTTCCATGGAATTGTATTCATTTCTTATAATCTTAGTATATTTCACATCTCAAGATACAGAAACTGAGACTTAGATTTAACCTAGTTGTCTAAGGCCAGACTGCCAGTAATAGGTAAAGCAGAGCTTTAAACATACAGTGGGTTTCCTTGGTTTAATTTGGTTAGATATTTCCTGAATATATGTATATATTTTCACAATTCATGTATAAACTACATGTTATGATACCTTCTGATCCCTGCTAAACCTCCACTCCCTGCTTCAGCTGATGATACCATAAGCCTAAAAATCATGCCATACATCTATAGTTTTAATGCTTCTGATAGGCTATTATTATGGCTATTTTACGATTTCATCAACAGCCAAGCTGTTGTTTCATTACAAACAGATTTAGTATCTTTGTGATTAAAGCAGCTGACTGAAAACCATGAAGGGTGTACTGTTTGCTTTGCAATCATTTCCATGTGTTACGAATTCTTATCAGATGTTGGGAAATAGCAGGCTTAAGCTAACTGTAAGTACTACATCTATGGTCCCAGAAACAGTGATCTGTAATGGACCTATGTTTAGCTGTCAGCTTGCTTAATAAGGTTACTAAACAAATTCATTTATTGTCCACTTCATTTTCATAGATTAAAGTTCTTTTCAAAAGTCAAACACAGGGCACCTGGGTAGCTTAGTTGGTTAAGTGTCTGCCGTTGGCTCAGGTCATGATTTTAAGGTCCTGGGATCAAGCCCCACATCAGGCTCCACACCCAGCCGGGAATCTGCTTACGATTCTCTCTACTTTTCCCTTTGCCCTGCCCCCTTCTCATGCTTGGTCTCTCTCTCTTTCTCTCTCTCTCTCTCTCAAAGAAATAAATTTTTTTTTTAAAAGTCATCTGGGAAAAAATAAAAACTGAAAATTATGCAAGATAATTGTTGCCATTTTAAATCCTCAGTCTCAAGTTGAAAAGCTGCATGGTTTAAAACATTTATAGTTTAAAACTATAAAGTAATACAGTCTGATAAAAATAAATACACACTATAATTATAAAAACTTTGTAGTTATTTGTTCATAGTGTCTTCTGTTGTATAAAAAAAGTTCAGCTATTCAAATCTAAATGTACTGTTAACTCAGTGACTAGTTAGCAAACTAAGTGAGAAGCCGCATAAAGAATAAGGAGCTTGTATCATGTTTACAGTTCCATTACTGACTTGAACAAAATTGAAAAAAATCTCCTACTATCTTCACACTTCACCTTCTTGTATCTAAGATGAAATGACTGTATTTGGCATCTCACCATTTCCTTCAATAATGGGTTTTAAGATCCTTAATACAAAGAGGTTGAAACAGAATGATCTGCAGAGTATAATCACTTTTACACCTTTCTCAGAATGTACTTGGGTAATGGTAAAACTGAGGCAAAGAAGGAGGATTAATTGCTTGTGGCCATATCATGATGTTGAGTCTAGGTCTTCTGATAAACATGTCTCTGTTTTTACCAAAATGTTTTGTTTAATCTTTGAAATGGACATTGGATTTAAAAAGAAAAAACAACCTATCAATGACATTTGAGTAGATGCCTTTAATAGTGTAGCACTTAGTATCATTTTACCATCAATTTTTACTGAAATGATTAATTTTTAAAGTTTTAATTATTTAAATTGTTTATGTAATTTAACAGTCATGAATTTATTATAGTGTATTTGTCATTAAGAAACCCTGCCTTCTAAGCACCTGATAGTGCTCTTACTCTGACTTACTCTTAATCATTTGCATCAGCCTTTTTATAATACATATGCTGAATACAGCCACAATTTACAGATGAGAAGACTAAGGCTCAGTGAGGTTGGCAACCTTGCCCCAACGCTGTGCTGGGGTGCCACTTTCTGCGTGTTGTACTGAAAGCTGAGGGGGATTTTAGTAGACGGAAATAGGGAGGAAAGATCATTTTAGGTAAAATGGAAATAGCATGAACAAAGGGATGTGTGTACTGAAGCTGAAAGGTTGCCAACATAATTATGACTGGTATATTTTGGCTGAAATTTAGTCTAACTGTAGAGGATATGTGAGAGATAAGGTTGAAAAAGCGGTTTAAATGTAGCTAATGGGAGGGACTCACATGTTTGGGAAAGAAAGTAGTGCACACTTCAGTAGGATTTGGGGAGTTATGAACATTAGAGGAGTAGAATTACAGGGTTTGACGTAAGTATAGTAAATGAATGGAAGAAAGGTCAAACCAGAGGCACACAGGCCAGGTGGGTGGACTGTTGTGATAGTGCAGTTGTGAAAATCCGAACACCTGTCACTGACTACAGAAAGAAAGAGACTTTGTAAAGGAAGGATGTGACCACTAATCAGCTGTCAAAATTAAGGGAGTAATGGTAGAAGGTGGGCCTGACAACCAGCATTCTGGTGGTCAAAAATAGGAAAGACAAAAATAAGGTGATGTTTTTTGAGAAGGCAGAATGATCAGTATGACTTTTAAAATGGTAAATTTGATGCATTTGTGGAATATCTAATGAAAGTATCCATCTGGCAATTAGAAATGTGATTTAGTGGAAATATATGAAGAGCGTTAGGCTAACAATCTTGATTTTATACATTGAATGCATTAAGATAGGTGGAATTGAAGTCCTGAATGTGGATGAAATCTAAAGAGAAAGAGAGGGTTGATGAAGCTACTGAGAAGCCCCTAAATTTGAGGAGCAGGGGTCAAAGAGTAAAACCCAATGGAAACAGAGACAGAATATTAGAAATGTAGAAGATGTGGCATGGCACTATGTCTGAGATTGCAAAAGGTCACAGGTAAGGTGGTCAAGAAAGATTCTAGTGAAGGTCTAAGTTACCATCGAAAGGGAAGCCACTGAAACTTGTTATTAGGAGGTCATAAGTTACTTTTTCTAAGACAGCAATTTAAGGAGTATATGAGTTACTAGTAAGGTATTAAAGTAGGTGGATAGTAGGTAAAATGAAGCAATAAGAGCAGGTGAGAAATTGGATATAAAAAAATTAAAAGCTCAGAGGTGTAGAGCAATTGGAGGAAAATATTCCCACCTGGTCACTCATAAATGCTTGGCATTTAGACTCTGTCTCAGATTCTCTTCCTAGCTCTATCTTTTGTTACTAGCCCCAACCCCTATAAATATTTATGATACAGCATAATGTTTTAACACCCACCCTGTGTTTTCCCGCCTCCCTGTCTTGATTTAAACACACTGCTCAGGTGCCTCTTCACTGTATCTCCACATGGGTGGGTAGTTCCTATTCATCTTTCAGGGCACAGGTCAGTTGTCTCCTCTGTGAAGCCATCCCTTATTTAGCCTACTGTAATCTTTCCTTCTCTGTAATGCAAAATGCTTCAGACATTTCTTTGTCATGGCAGTTCACCACTTTTTATTATGTACCATTACTACTTATTTATGTACAAGATTTATGTCCCTCTTTGGAATTTAGGCTCCTTGGAGATTTTCTCAAGGTATTAGTGTATCATAATGTAAAGAACACGGACAAGCCCATTTTTAGTTTCGATCTCTGTCAGCTACTGATAGATTGTGTGACTTCAGGTTAAGTATTTAATTTCCACAAGCCTCAGACTTCTTATCTGTAAAATACCTATACCACAGGTCATTGAGAAGATTAAGTGGTAAGGGAGGTGATTTCTATGCCATCACTCAGAATGGTACCGTACAAATATTAGATGCTCCAGAAATTACTGAGTAAATTAGTAATTTATTTGCTGTTACTAAATATATAAAGGCTACTATAATTCCTAGGCTGCTGCTATTTTATTGGGCTGGTTTTTTTTAAAGAAATTCTTTTTTCCATTGGACCAGATAAAATATTATAATGCAGAATTATCTGGTGGATAATGATGATATAAAAACCATATTAAAATTCAAATGAACTTAAATTAGAAACATACTTATTAGGGAAAAAAGTTAATTAGCTCAGAGTTAATAGTTTACAGAAGTCTTTCCTTTTTTTTGAGAGAGAGCGGGAGAGAGCAGGGGTTGGAGGAGAGGAGAGGGAGAGGGAGAGAGAGAGCATCCTCAAGCCGACTCCCCTCTGAGTACAGAGCCTGATATGGGGCTCAATCCCAGGACGCTGAGATCATGACCTGAGCCCAAATCAAGAGTTGGATGCTTAACTGACTGAGCCATGAGGGCACCCCAGAAGCCATTTCTTTTATCATACAAACAGAAACTAGGCTCTGAGGGCAAAAATATGCTGCCTAGGCTCTAAAGCAAGCCCCTAATTTGGTTGTATAAGGTGACATGTACTCTAGGCTTACAATTTTTATTCTCATTTTAACAGATTTAAATTATTCTAGTGCCAGTAGATAAGATTATATTCCAGAAAACATAAGATTGGGAACCCTAAAATTAGACTGTGCTGTAAGGACTTCATTCCAGGAGTTATGGATTACACAAGTACCAGCAAATAGTATTGTTTCAGTAGTCTGGAAGATTTTGACAATGTTGTAAATTCTGAATCATTTGAAAAATTCAGTATAATGAAGCCATTTTTAATAATCTTATAGACCTTCTCTTCTCTGTCTCACTTTGTCTTTTTTGAGTTTTTATTCATCCTTACTCAGTTTGTATGTTATTATGGCTGCTTCAGTAGTGCATCCAGGTCTTTGACCATTTAAGGATAGATCTTGAGAAGCTGGCATTATGCATTCATTACCCTTTATAAAAATTATGAACAAAGTTAATCTCCACATGTAGTAGAGGTAACATTTATTTATAGTAAATAACATAATAAAGAAATATACCTACATCACAAGCAATCCTTAACTGTAGTGCTATTTTAAACATGATCTAAATAATAATAGCTACCATCTGTTGAACATGTATTCGGTGCCCAATATTTTAAATATCTTACCCCCATCTTACAGTTGAAGAAACTGAGTCTCAGTTAAGTAATTGTTCTTAGGTCGCTCAGATAATAAGTGATAGAGTTAGCCTTTAAATCAGGACTTTCTGAATTCAAAGTTAATCCTTTTGATTATTGTGTTTTACTGCTTCTACAACAGTATATACTGTCATTGCCTCTCATATTTTACATACTTCAGATTACTCTCAGAACTAGTTTGTTCAGCCATCATGCAGTATTTCCTGTTCAACTTTCAAAATAATCTTTTCCTCAAAGACCTTAGTGTTCAGAAAACATCATCTAAATTTCTGAATTACTTACCAAATTAAAAATTTTTTTAAATAGTATAATAAAAAGTTAATGGTATTTAGTGGATAGAGCAAAGATGTGGTTGCTATTCCCTGTGCTCATATAACTTCAAGAAATAGAAAGTAATTACATTTATCTGAGGAATACCTAATGAGAGCCTAAACTAGGCATTGATGCTGAGTCAAGAGGAGTAGTTATATATGAGAGAGACTGGAAAATGACATACTTCGACAATGATTCAGTGAAAGGGTGGGGGAACAGTCCCAGAGGAAGTTTAAAGTCTGGTCATTAGGAGGAAAGTGGCTCCACAATCAAATAGAGACTTCCGGAAAAGGAACAGATTTGGGCAGGGAGGAGATGACTTCAAGTTTGAACATAGTTTGTAATTATGCAGCGTCTAGCCTCCGCTATCCATCTAGATCTGGTTCCTTAAAATGTGGCTAGTTTGAACTAAGATGCCCTGTAAGTGTAACATAGATACCAGAAAAAGAATGTAAAATATCGAATTAATATTTTTATATTGGTTGTATGTTGAAATAATGATATTTTGGACATATGAAATTACTGAGTTAAAATAAGTTATTAGGGATGCCTGGGTGGCTCAGTGGTTAAGCATCTGCTTTTGGCTCAGGTCATGAGGGATCAAGTCCCACATGGGGCTCTTTGCTCAGTGCAGAGCCTGCTTCTCCCTCTGCCTCTCCCCCCACTCATGCTAACACTCTCTCTCTGACAAATAAATAAATAAACTCTTTTTTAAAAATTAAAAAATAAATTATTAAAATTAATTTAACCTGTTTCCTTTTATCATTTTTTTAATGTGATTCCTAGGAAAGTTAAAATTGCATATATGTCTTACCTTATATTTCTGTTGGACATCACTAATGTACATGGAGATTTGTAATGGGTAGTTAGAAATGCAGGACCAAAAAATCAGACAAAACATCTAGATTTGGAAATAACATATATAGAAGTGATATTTGATGTTATAAGGTTAGATAAAAATGCTAGTATACAGGGCATGGAAATGAGAAAAATGCCAAGAATTATAGGCTGAGAACAGAACAAATAATTAAGACAATAAGAATTACAGAATCAAGACTCTAAAGTGGTACACAGTCTGGTTAGAATAGAATTTCCAGAAGGAAGGAGTGGGTAATATCATTGAATGATGGAGAAGCTGAAGAGGAAAAGAAAGCCTGAGAAAAGACCATCGAATTTGGTTGATTCAGAAGCAGTTTCAGTAGAGTGTAAGAAGGATAGATTGCAAGAGATAAAGAAGTTCAAGGTTGAGAAAGTAGACTCTATACATAAACTGTTCTTTCAGGAAAGGAGTCCACTGGTGAAGATAATCATCACTTGATTGGAGCAGAGTCCAGGGAAATTTGAGTATATTTGTTGGCTGAATGAAAGGATCAGTGAAGGAGTGCTTGGAGTTGTAAGGAAGAGAAGATAATTGCTATAGGGCAGTCCTAATGTACTGGATCCCAAACCTGAATGCATATTGGAATTACCTGGGGACCTTGTTACTGGGACAAATTCCCAAGCAACATCTCACAACTAACAAAATAATATTCTCTGGAGGTTTGTCTCCTGGAGTATGTCGTGAACAAATTCTTCTAGGTGATTATAATATACTCGTAAGGACAAACAAGTCAAGAAAATTAAAGGTGCTGGTGAGGATATCAGTGAAATAACTGACCATATCATCTGGAATGGTTAGAGAGCCAGGTGGGTCAGAATAGGGCTGATGGATCCTGAACTATGAAGGTGTTGGCTTTCATTATAACATAAATGAGCACAGGTTCAATAGGAATGAAAGACTGAGAAACTTAAAACTGTAGTAGATTTTGATCAGAAAGGTAAGTTTCAGAATTCAGGATCTTGGAGGCCAAGCAGATAGAAAATATAGCTATATGTGTTTGATGTGGAAAAGTGGTAAAAAGAACTGAGTTGTGCACATTGTAAGACCTATCAGTTTGGTAACTGATACAGGACATTGTTTTAAAAGGGGAGGAAAAGTATAAGATTTGGGGATCAAGAAGAAGCATTGGGGGAATGAAACATGAGAGACTATGGACTATGAGAAACAAACTGGAGGCCTCAGAGGGGAGGGGGGTGGGGGAATGGGATAGATCGGTGATGGGTAGTAAGGAGGGCACGTATTGCATGGTGCACTGGGTGTTATACGCAAACTAATGAATCATCGAGCTTTACATCGGAAGCCAGGGATGTACTGTATGGTGACTAACATAATATAATAAAAAATCATTTAAAAAAAAAAAAGAAGAAGCAGCACAAAGGTTGAATCAGTATGGAAATGTTTAAAGATTCCACAAAAGCTTGGCTTGGTTTTCTTTTAGACCTTTTCCAAACTTGTTACCTACTCGGGTTTACAGTGTTCTTTGAGTATCTGTTATCCATTCCAGCTTTTACTGAAATAGGGTGGATGCCTGACATTCACAGATATGAAATGCAAAGTTTTGACTGGCCACAAGTGACCCTATGGTTCATGTCATGGGTACCAAGCACATGAATGTGAATTTACCCTAAAACTGGCTTGTAGAAACTAGTCATGTAACGACTTGTGGTGAAGTCAGTATTTACATCTCAGTTTACCTTTAATATATGACTGTATTAATCATCAGAATACCACAGCCTGCTAGGTTTCACAGAAGATGAAATTATTTGTCAAATTGTGGTATCAAATGAGTTAAAAATTGAGTTTTTAAAATTCAGCTTTAACATTTTAGCACTGCACCTAGCATGTAATTGCTTGATAAATGGTAGTTACTGGCGCCAGTTCAGGAATTAATCAAGTTTTAAAGCCACATCTTTTTGTGTATATCCAGGTTTAGAGAATAGAATTTCTATTAAAATTTTGCTTTGATTCAGGATCTCTATGATTTATTAAATTGGAACTAGAATGTTAAATTCACAGCTGAATTAGAAGAACAATGGGTCATTTCTCACTTATCTATTCTGTTTGATACATTTGAAAGGGAGTATATTTTACAGGTAATTCATATTATATTGCTATTATGAAAAATTGGAGCTTTTAAAATAATCCTTTAGCTATGTTTCCATACCACAATAGACATGTAAGTAACAAAATGTATTACATTATTTATTTTGTTTTTCTTAGAGATTTAGTGTACCTGAAAACCAATAATCCTGTTTTTGCTAAACAGTTTTCTCTCTGAGTGTATTATATATTTACATAACTATTTTTGCTTTATAGTGACGAGCTCAGAAAAGAAGCAAGACAGTTAAAGCGGGAACTCTTAGCAGCAAAACAAAGAAAAGTAGAAAATGCAGCAAAACAAGCAGAAAAGAAAAGTGAAGGTAAGAAAATTTATCAGGTTTTTATTTTTACTTGGTGCATTTCCTTCTTCCTTCCATCTCCTCTTCCTTTCTTTTCTCCTCTTTCCCTCCTCCTTCCATCCTGAGTTTTGCTTTTTTTTTTTTTTTTTTAATACTTTCTTTGGATAGTTCACCAATAAAATTTCTAGCTAGGGCTTTGTCTGAGAAGTAAATTCAGGCAAACATGATCATAACTATTATTCTAAAAAGCTTAATGAAAACTAACAGACTTGACATCAGACAAAAGTTAAATGCCATAACACATATCTAGGAGTGCAGAAGAATATAATATTCATTTTTTATATTGTATACCCTTTAAAACATTAAGTAAAGCATTTAGGCCCTATGTTTGGGACTTTTGTAAACATTTGTGCATTGGTTTGAATAGTATGAAATATAAAGTCTTGTGTTTTGTTTGTTTATGTTAAGACACTGAAAATCTAAAATACTAATAAAGCTAATCAAAAGCCAAAAAATAATAATACCCTGCTATTTATACAGGTTAAATGTGTTCTTCATTTTACTATGATTCTTATGAAGCTAAAAGAGCTTGTAAAACGCTCTTTCACTGAGGATCTTTAATTTAAAACTGTTTCAGCTATATGGGGTGCCTGGGTGGCTCAGTCGTTAGGCGTCTGCCTTCAGCTCAGGGCATGATCCTGGCGTTGTGGGATCGAGCCCCAGATCAGGCTCCTCTGCTGGGAGCCTGCTTCTTCCTCTCCCACCCCCCCTGCTTGTGTTCCCTCTTTCTCTAGCTGTCTCTCTCATTGTCAAATAAATACATAAATAAATCTTTAAAAAAAAAAAAACTGTTTCAGCTATAAAACATGTAATGTCCAATTTCCAAATTAACAGATTGGAACCCTCTGTTTTCTTTTCACAGTAATAAATTACACTGTAGATTCAGTGAAAATGATGAGAAATTTTATTGTTAGCTTTAATAATATATACTAAATTTGGCTTAACACATCTGCTTTATGCATACGTCTTCTATATTATCCTGCTTTTTGGATACCAAGAATTGCTTTTATCTACCAGGTTCTATAACAGTTTACTTGGAGATATATCAAAAAATAAGATGCCACATCTAGCCTTAAAGATTACATATTCTAATACAGAACAGTGGTATAGCATTTAGCCATAGGCATTAGTATTCATTTTAAGTAGCAAAAGTAATACCACATAACTATCTAAAGGATATAGTTCTTAGATTATTTGCACCATATTCCCCATTGATATTATAGTAAATAAAGGCAGGCACTTAATGAAGAATTCAAAGTCACTGAAATATATTTGAATGAAACTATTAAAAAATTAACTCACAATAATGACACAAATTATAAGCTGAATTTAAAAGAAAGGATAAACTTACATGTGACTAGGTCATGTAGGTAAAGTATAACCCAGAACAGAAACAAGCTATATTGGCAATACTGAGATTTGAAAGAAGTACAGTGAGGCTTATTTTATTTTTAAGTTAAGACATAATTTTCTCATTTTAAAATGAGAAAGCATTTTATATATATGCATTTTAAATATTTGAAAGTAATTCCTTTCAACTAGAAAAAGCTTTTACTTGAACTTTTAATTCATTTTTGAGCTAATAAATATTAGTATGCCCGTGTGTCAAGAACCATGCAGGGCCAGAGGTATGAAGTTGGCAATAGATGGATGGTTCTTGCCTTTATAGTTTATGATCTAATAGGAGTGAGAGAATTGGAAATAAATAATTACTGTAATAGTGCTCTACAGTTAAGTCTTATATTAGATATAAGCAGTGCTGTTTTAACTTACTGATCTGCCTTTGAAATATTAAACGCAATTAAAGAAAGATTTGAATTGTAGAATGATTTCTTAACATGAAAGAATCTTCTAGAGCTGATTTCAGTCTATTTATGAGAAAATTAGCCGTGTTAAAACTTTTTTATGCCATAATTAGAGAATTACATTAGTAATTACTTTTCTGAATTTAATGTTGCTTATATCTTCTAGAAATACCTGGATTTTCCTTAAATCTGAATGTCAGTTAAAATTAGCTTCCAAAAAATGTGGGGCATTTTTAAATTTTTGATTGTTTTATTTTTAAATAATTTTAGACCTATGGAAAAGTCAGAGAGTTCCCATATACCTTTAATGTTAAGGTCTTATATAACCATAGTGCAATGATTAAAACCAAGCAATTAATGTTGTTACATTACTTGCATTTAGTCATCACGTCTCTTCTTAGTCTCCTCTAATCTGTGACAGTTTCTTAATCTTTTCTTGTCTTTCATGTCCTTGACACTTTGAAGAGTCCTGGTTATATATTTTGTGGAATGTCTTATGTGAGTTTGTCTGATGTTTTCTCATGATTATATTAAAATTATGCATATTTTTGGCAAGATTGCCACAGAAATGATATGTCCTTCCCAATGCATTATAAAGTTACCTATTGTCTTTTTAGTCATGATACTACCTGGATCACTAGTTTAAAGTAGTGTCTGTTGAACTGCTACACTCTAAAGTTACTCTTCTTCCCTTTGAGATTTTGAGTATTTGGGGGAAAAAATACTTCGAGACCGTCTGTCCTGTTTCTTTTCAAACTTTCCCCCACTAATTTTAGTATCCATTGGTGGATCTTGCCTATAGGCAAGTTACTTACTGTCACGTTCTAATGGTGAGTTTTCTTTTCCCTAATTTGCACTATTTTTATTACTTGGAATTCTTCTATAGGAAAGATCTCTATTTATGTATTTACTTACTTATTTACTCACTTATTTACTCATATCAATTTGGGCTTGTGAATATTCACTTTATTCTATGTGTTATGATCCCAAACTATCATTATTTATTTTGCTGTTCATATAGTCCCAGAATTGGTCATTAGTAGTTTTTCAGGTTGGCTCCTGTGTCTTTGCAACTTGCTGTCAACTTCGAGCACATTTTTACTTTCAAACACAAGATGCTTCAGGTTGATCTTGTGTTTTTCCCTCTCCGGGGCTGAAATCAACCACTTCTTCAAGAAATTCTGGTTTTCCATTGTATTTGGCACTAAGAAACCAAGATCTAGGCACTGAGTCAGTCTTTTTATTTTGATTCTTATAATTTGACAGTGCTATTAGGAGCAGTATTGTTTTATCACCATCTTATTAGAATGCTGAACAAAATATGCTTTTAGCCCCTCTCTGTGGTGCATTATGAATTACCTTTTTCTTGGAATTGTATTTCCTCTAAACTTACTTGACCTTTTTAAATTGACTAGTATGGCTGATGCTAGAAAATTGTTTATTATGAAAGATATGTGAATTTCAGTAAACACTACATTTATTTGAAATTCATATGTTACTGTGGAGTTTTTAAGTCTAGTTTTCCTTCTTGCCCCATGATTAAAAAATGACACCGTGAGACATCTCACTGCACAGCATTTTGGAAACAAAGTAGAATTTTAAGCATCCCTGAATGTCAGAACTTAGCCTGTCTTCCCAGCTGAAAGATATTCGATGGTTAGAACTATATAAACTCTGGGAACAGATCCAAAGGTTCTCATAAGCATTTTCATAGTAAGATCATCACAGGGAAAGAAGCTGAAAGTATTATTTGACTTTGGCTCTGTAACTTCATACATCAGCCGAACCTATTCAGAAAGGTTTCTTGATTGGGCTATATGGCTGCATATCTGGCTTTTATAAAACATCTTCTCAAAAAGTAAACAGGAATTTATTAAGATTTTTAAGTCCACTTACTAGCAGTGAAGTTATTTAAGCCTGTGTGACTCCATTTTCTTACCATAAATCCAGGTAGAAAATGCTTTGTGTACCCTTCAAGGTTCTTGTAAGAAGTAAATTAGATAATGAAAAGACCTTTAATAAATTCATAGTGCTATATAAAAATAATTTTAAATTTGTAAGGAGAAAAATATAGCTATTTCTGGTTCCATTTTGTCCTGTACAAATCCTACAAATGGAAATTTTGAATTTTAATACTGTGTTAGTTGCAGTTAAGGCCTGTAATCAATATAGCTAAATATAAATACAACATAAATAAAATTTCAAAATATATATTCCTTTCACATGCTTTCACAATTCCATTTTATAATCATATTCTTTGTTAAAAGGGTTTATGTGTGAGCTTGTCTACATGCTGAAGTAAAGCATCCAGTAATATTATTTCCTGACTTTATGAAGTTATCTGTCTAACACTTGCTGACTATTGCTAGTTCACTTTAGAATTTAATGTAATATCTTCAGATTAAAAGTAGTGGGAAGAAATCCATCAGAACAAAAAAGCTTTGTATTCTAATGCCTGTGCATTAATCCACCCAGTGGATTAATGCACTTGTGTGAATGGAGGCCTTGTGTGAATGGAGGCCTCCCATTTAGCATTTAGCCAAGTGTTCTAATAGGTATGATACTTTACTGGGGCTTCTGTCATCTTAGGAAATCTCCTTTGATCAGAGAGTAATCTTCCTTTGGTTTTATAATCTTTACCCAGTTTCTTGGGCCAGATCCTTAGCCAGATTTGTATAGACAAACAGGAATTTATATTCTAACTACAGTTGTACTTCTAAATCTCTTATCTCACCTTGGGCAAGTTACTTTAAAATCAGGACCCGTCTATTTCTCTCTGTATAAATTATAAGATAAATAAAATGTGCTATTCCTATTTTTATAATTTTTACTGTTAAGTATTTTCTTTTTATTAATTCCTTCAAATCCATTATGACAGAAAATAAAATATTTTTGTTGTTTTTACATCAGTAAATACTTTGGGCCCCATGCAGCTGAACAATCCTAATTATTTACTATTTGATATTACCTTATTGTGGTGATAGTGCCATGGGCATGGGCACATGTCCAAACCCATCAGACTATACATGTCCAAACAAGTGTAGCTCTTTTATATACCATCTATGCCTCAACAAAGCTTCCCCCCCAAAAATATTAATCCATAACCCAGAAATCTCCTGACATCTCTGCCCTAGTAAGAAAACATACACTTAACAATTGAGCCAACCTATTGATCTTTTGAAAGCCAATGTAAAACAGAGCATCTCTATGTAGTAAAAATGTATATAGGACCATCCATTTTCTCTTCAATCTTCCCAGGAGAGCTCAAAGTCTGCTATTCCTTATATCACAAGGATAGTGTCAGGTAACAAATACAATTATACCTCTATATAAGAAAAGCATTACATAAATATAACCTCATAATTTTTGTCATTGGTTTGCCATCTAAATATGTTTAAAGGCTTCAGATAATGTATTTTAAAAGGTTTCACTAAATGAAAGAAACAACATCAAGGAATAAAGCCATTATTTTAGTCTACAATTAGAATTTTTTATGATAGCGTGAAATTTGACTCTAAAATTCAAAACAGGTTGATTTCTCAGTTGAATACAGAGTCTGCAGTAAGTTCTAAGACCCCAGTTTAGGTAAACAAGGAATGTAGTATTTTACTTTAGATACCTGCAACATCAGAAGGGATGTACTGCAGAACTATCCTATTTACAGCTGGGGAGTCTCTTTAGTCCCACTGTAAATCATCCCGACCTGTGCATAGGGTTTTCATACCAGTTTGAATAAGATTGGTAGTTAATCGGAGATAGAGTTGGCTTCCTATATTGACTCTGTCAGGTTCTTTAATAAACTATATAATCCTTTTCATTAAATTATGTCTCTAAGTCCTTTTTCCAGGTTTCTTTGAGTTTCATCATATCAAAACTAGTACCAAACTGAACGTAGTCACATAGGGATACAGGTTTGGGCATATTCTCTAATCAGTTTTACAGAGGTAAGGTATCAGATCCTCTTTGCAAAGTTCAAAGCACACAGTACCTATTTTCTGACTAGTGCCAGAAATTAGAGGAGGAAGGGCAGTCTGAGCTTATAAATCAAGAAAGAATTTTAAAGCCTCTTCATGAACGCATCCCAGGGGTGTTGTGTACCTTTCAAATTTCACCAGGCCATTTCAAGTTTCATCAGACTCTCTTTTTGACACTGGATTAAGTCAGACTAGGGTCCCACAGGCTTGATAGGTTGTAAAACTATATAGTTTTTGACTACTTTTCATCTATCTAACGTATGATATTAAACTAGCTTAATCTTGGTTTTTATAAGAAACAGAAGCTCTTTTGGAATGTTAGCTCTGTGTTGTGCCTAGTACCATGTAGAATTCATCTCTCTCACTGAGCAAACTGGTACTTTTTTCCAAAGCACTTAACTTCCTTCAGGTATTCGAGTCATCATTTTCTTCTCGGAGGCTATAAGTATCAAGCCTATTTTTCCCATAGTCTACTCTTAATCTTTATGCTAATTTTTAATGTTATTTTACATAGAAAAGTCAGAGTATATTTGCAATTGACTGATAGAAAACCTCTCAGGCCAGCCATCAGTAATACTCTATTTATTCTTATTTTGTGCATGGTACTAATAAATTGATTATCCATTCTAAGTTCAGAACAGAGGAAAGAATAATAAAAGTGAGGGAGAGTACCCTTTTAAAGGGGAAATATTATGGTATATGACGTATACCTCAAGAATTAGAAAATAAATAAATAAATAAATAAATAAGCAAAAGAAAAGCCAGGATAGGGGCTGGCCTGTGGATCTTGCTAGCCCACTATTTTATTGGACTTAAACAAAATTAAAAATAAAAAAAGTGAGAGAGAAAGGCACAGCTAGGGACATTCATTCTGGCAGCAGCAAGAGGTGATAGCCGACCACTTGACAGTAAGTAATAAAACACAATAACTAATAGGAGTGGAATATTATGGATTTGTTGTACTTCATTCTACTTGGAGAGCATGTTTAAATTAAAGTTACTGATGCTCATTCAATTAAGAAAAGTTTAGATGGTACTTATTATCGTTTAATAAGGCAGAGATTGGGCAATGATTCTAACCTAACTGGTAAAAAAAATTTTTTTTAATGATTTTACTCAATTAAAGATAAAGATTCTCTTTTCTGAAATATTCAGTTATATCGAATGCTTCATTTCTTAGAAGTCCTAGAAAAATAAATAAAGACTCCCTCTGTAGCCAGGATAATCAGTCTCTAAAGTAAATTTTTATTAAATACATGTCACTACCTTCAGGTGCCAGAAAGCATGCTATATTTTTAAGAACGTCTTTCAATAATATAATTTTAAAAATAGTGAAGACTTTTAAAGGCAGAGAGCAAATGTAAAGGTGTGCATGCCCTCATATCTAGACCAAGAATTTCATCTCTTGACTAAGACTAAGTAGATGATCATTTCTAATTTGAGAGTCCATGAAGTACATTGTTCTTTTTTGGACAGTCCATCTCCAACTTTCTCGCTAGCCATCATGAGCAAATCCTGTTGGGCTTTACTTTGAGAATCATACATTATGGGCATATTTAATTTTATGTGCAATGAAAAATTAACTTTAACCAGTCCTCCTCACCTGTTGTTTTTTTTAATGAGCCAGTGTGTTAGGGGTATCTCTTTGCAGCCCTTAACTGTCTCTTTAAAAAAAAGAAACGCTGTATCATTTCTTCCAATTATAAGAGTAATGTACGTCCTTTGCAAAAATATGAGAACTGTAGAAAAGCATAAATGATAAAGAGAAAGATCACCCCATAATACTTCTGCCAAAAACAACCATGGTTAACTATATGATACTTGTTCTTCACGACTTTTTTATCTTCATGCCAGAAACACACATGTATTGTTTTCCGTAATGTTATTTTATCATAAACTTGTTTGTAATATGCTTTTTAAAAAACTTTGCAAGTGAAATTGAGATAACTCTTAAATGGACAACCTGATTTTAGGGGTTTTCTTCCTCTTAATTTTCTCATATCAGAGGGATATAGACGAGGATGGATGTAAAGATGGTATAAATGTAGTTTAAAGGTAAAAAGTTCCCACCGTTTTCAGCTCTAGTGTTTAGAAGATATGAGGGCACTGACACCCAGGGACTCCATTTCCACTGCTGATGGACATTGTTTATACCTCTCATGAATTAATACTAAACAACAAAAAAATACTGATTAACATTGGCTGAGGTAGCCTGTCACCTCTTCATTTCTCAAGTGACCAGTGATAAATCTGCAGGGAAACATTCTAATCAATATTGAGAGCATGAACTGAAATAATTACAGATTTGTCCTCTTTAGAAAGTAGGAGACGAAGGGTCTGTCGGTGTATGCACATTTTGTTTTTTATTTTGTTTTGTTTTGATATTTAGATTGTCTCAAGGGGAGAACTAATATCGTCATTAAAATTTTGATTATAACCAGCATTCTTATTTGGGAGTGGAGTTGTTAACTATTCCAGATTGCTGTCAAGACCTTATTTTAAGTGAGATGTTTTTCTTTTATATGACATTTTATGACGTTTTGCCAAAAATGACATCAAACATATAATTCATTTGAGTGCTGAGTTTCTTCCACATCTTGCAGCACTTAATCAAATTTGAAAAAGATAATCTTTTTACAACTTCGGAGTGTAAACCTGTGAATATGTTGCATTAAAACTTACTTTGGACAGTTTAATCTGTGTGGTATTAGGTTGATTTTTTTTAAACAATTAATGGAATATGCTGACAGTTTCTGGTGGTTATGTTTTCAAAATTCTGCATATAAACTCCTGGCAGACGGTATGGATGCAGCTTTTGAGTATTTGTAATTCTTCATGCAAAAAACATAATCCCTAAATTATATTAATAGCTACAATAAAGAATTTGAAATGCCAGAAAGGACGAAGAGAATAAAGAAGTTCTCAGAATGTCAAAAGATGTCAAAATATTGAGAATCTTGAAGACTATTTTGAAGTATAAAAGTAGTTTATATTGATTTAATGGCCATACAAGTATGCTTATTTAAAGCATTATGCTGCAGTATGTTTAAATGGTGAAAGTGGACTAGCCTTAAGGGATGTCTTGAGTAACAGAAACTCTGATCTTGACTGTGCTCTATTTACAATGAATACTTCTATGCAGTTATCATAGAGTTTTGGTCCTGAAAGGAGCATCCAGCTCTACCCCTTCATCATATACATAGAAGGCCAAAGGCCAACCAATTACGGGGCTTACCCAAAATCACACAGCAAACTCAAGTCCTCTGGCTTCCACAGCTCTGTTCTTCAACTTGATCCAACCTTGAGGAGATACAGTCTGTAAAATTTTAATTGGTATTTATTAAAATCTACTTTGGTTTTGGTGAGAATAATTGCTTCTAAAACCCTTTCTACAAACCTAGAGTCTTTTAAAAAGCACATTATTGTCATACTTGTTTCTTTTCAAAGACTAAGCATGTAGTTTTGCAATGACTGGCAAAAAATGTAAATGTTATAGAAAATGTTAATTTCTGGCAATATGGCAGACTAAGAGTCCAAACTAATCCTCCCACTGAAAACAACTAAAAATGTTGGATGTAATATAAAAACATTTTCTCATATTATCCTAGGAACTTGCAAAACAAACAAACAAGAAACCAACCAAACAAACAAAATAAGAAATACCCAAACCAGGGAATAAGTAAAGATGTGAATTAAGAGAATAAATGGAACACTAGGTCAGTCTTACAAATACATAGTATAAAACCTAAGGGTTTCTCAAGGTAGGGGGTTTTTAATTGAAGACTATCCCATATAGTTGGGAGCCCAAATATCCTTATCCTTTTTGGCAGGGAGAATTAGAAATAAGCAGAATCATCTTACCCCCATCAAAGAACTACAAGGCAAACTGCTTGTCTTGAATCGTGGTACTAACTATCTGGGGACAAGAGCATTTCCTAGGGACTCTAGCCACAAGAAAGTCTCCTCATCACTTTAAAGCCCCAATTCATCCTGCCTGGGTGGCCTCAAAATCCCCCAACCAAGAATTTACTTGGAAACAGTCCTGGATCCTTAGTGCCCCAAGAACTCTGATACAAGCAAACACAAATCCTTTCAGGAGAAACCTACGTTCATTCACTGTACTCAAAAACAGTTCAGAAGAAAATGAGTAGCTTTGAGTGAAAACACACACACACACACACACACACACACACACACACCATACACACAGAATACAGGTACCTGAGAAAAAGCTAATAGGAAGAACAGACAACAGAATCAGACTCACAAATTCTTAAGTTTTTATTTAGACACTAAATGTTAAATAAGTATATGTAATACATTTTAAGATAAGAAATATTTAAAAGTATATGGAACAAGAAGATTTTAAAACTAACTTAGGAAATTTCCTAGGAATGAAAAGTATGTAGTAGTTGACATTGAAAATTCAGTAGTTTTTATAGCAAATTAGACATAGCTAAAAAGAGCACTGGTAAACAGAAAGATAGAATTGAAAAAATTATATGGATTTTAGCCCAAAAAGAGATAGGAGACCTGGAAGAATAGATAAAAAAGGATCTAATAAATCTAATCAACTTCTAGAAGGAAATCAAAGGACAAACAAAGGCAATATCTGAAGATCTGATAGCTGAAAACTTTCTGTAACTAATGAAAGAGATCAATTCACAGAGTGAAGAAAAACCTAAAAGAGGATAAATAAGAATAAATCCAGATGTACACACACCATGATAATATTCAGAGCATTCAACACGAAGAGACCTTAAAAGCAGACAGAGAGAAAAGACATTACCTTTAAAAAAGCAAAAGCTGGGGCACTTGGGTGACAAGCATCTAACTCTTGATTTTGGCTCAGGTCATGATTGTAGGGTTGTGAGACTGAGCCCTGCATTGGGATCTGTGCTCAGCGAGGAGTCTGGTTGAAATTCTCTCTATTTCTATCTCCCTCTGCCCCTCCTCCGCTCATGGGGGGGGGGGCAAAAAACCATAAAGAATAAAAAATAAATAAAATAAAATAAAAAAGCAAGTGCTGATTTCTCAACAGCAACAGGTATGGGCATTGGACAGAATATTATCTTGAGTGTAGTGAAGGAAGGTTTTCTTCAGGCAAAGAAGAACATACTCTGCTACCTACATACCTTCACTAAAGGAAATTCTAAAGGACATACTTTAGGCAAAAAATAGGTGAGCTCAGATCAAGATCTGTACTGAAAAGACAAAGGAACATAGTAAATAGTAAATATATGAGTTTATCTAAAGAAATACTAAATGAGTAAAATAATAATGTCTTGTGCTTAAAATAAAGATAAAATTAACAAAAATAGCATACAAATTTGAGAAGCAGGTAAAAGGAGTTCGGAAAAGTATTCTTGTATGAATCCTTGTTCTGGAAGAAGCTAGAGATACAAATTAACTTGAGACTGCAACATATTAAATATCCACATTAATATTTTTAGGAAGACTACTAAGAGGACAGGAAAAGAAAGAGATGGAATTAGAGGGGAGAATTCAATCTGAAAGGGGACAAGTAAGAAAAGAAAAAGACATGCAGACTGAACAGAATTTTAAAAACAACAGTGCAAAATAAGATAGGAGTAATAAAATATATATCTATCGGTAATTATATTAAAGTCAAACGCTTCACCTAGAAGAACAAGACTATCAAACTGGGCTGAAAAACAAATTCAATCATATGCTACTTACAGGAAAAACATAGTAAATATATTGGACAATTGCATCTTTAAGGCAAAATGTATTATTATGGCTAAGAGGGCTTCTACGTAATAACAACATCTTCACTTTGCCAGGAAGATTTAATAGTCTTAAATGTGAATGGACCTAGTAAGACAGACTCAAAACATATGAAGCAAAATTGATAGACTTATAAGGAGAAGTGAACAAGTCCTTCTTATTAGATTTTAATACACTTTTCTTAGTAACTGAGTAAGCTTTATAAAAAATTAATAAGAACATAGACAATTTGAACTACACAGTTGATATCATGCACAGAAACAGAGTGTGGTCCTCAACAGCTTCAGAATACACACTTTTCTAGCGCTCTTGAAACTTTTATGGAAAGTGGCCACGTAGTGGGCCATAGAGAAAATTAGAAAAATTTCAGAGGATTGTTTTCAAAACAACTACCTTCTGACAAAATGCAGTTATTAGCAATTAATAATTGATTTTAAAGTTACTGATTTCCAAATATGTTGATGTGGCTATAGCAACACTTAGAAGGGAAATTATAGCTTTAAGACTTATATTTCAGGAAATTACTGGAAACATTTCCCATGTAAAAACGCTTAAAAAAAATGCAGGCAAAATTAACCCAAGAAAGTAGAAAGAAGGAAATAATAAAGAGCAGAAATCAGTAAAACAGAAAACACTTGTTAGATCGGGGTTACAATTATAATAACCAGTAATATAGCTTTTTAGTCCCTTACACATAGTAGATAACCAGAAAATTGATTTGATTTTGTTTTTTTAGACGTTTGTCAATTATTCTTTACCAGATGTCCTTCCAATCCAGAGAAGGTAACTACTTGTTATGTACAAGAACTACTTGTTATGCCATATATGGAAGTTTCTATTAATACAGCTAGTTCTATTAGTCACAAAAGAAGTTACTATTAAAAAGAGAGTGGTAGGGAGAAGCAGACAGACAGACACTCAAAAAATACAGTGTTTAAGTAATACTGGGGATTATTTCTCTCCTACAAAAGGGCGCAGGTATGAACCCTTCACAGCTAGCAGCTCATTCAAAGACCCAAGTTTCTTTCTTTTTTTTTTTTTTTTAAGATTTTATTTGTTTATTTGAGAGAGAGAGAGTGAGTGAGTGAGAGAGCACATGAGCAGGGGCAGAGGGAGAGGGAGAAGCAGCCTCCCCTGCTGAGCAGGGAGCCTGACATGGGGTTTGATCCCAGGACCCTGGGATTAGGGCCTGGGCTGAAGGCAGATGCTTAACCAACTGAGGCATCCAGGCGCCCCACCAAGTTTCTTTCATTTCGTTTTTCTGCGATCTCCTAGGATGTTTTCATAGTCCACATGACTGAATCTGGCCCTTTGCTGAAGCTTCATATCTGTGTTCCAGCAGGAAGGAAGGGGAAAGCATAAATACCAGACAAGTGGCTTCATCTTGAAGATGAAGATGACGCAAAAGTTGCACACAGCAGTTCCAGTCATATCATTGTATCTTGAATCAGATGCCCAGATGCCTAGCTGTAAGAAAGGCTAAACTACATTTGGGTGGCCAAGTGCCTAGCTAAAACTTAGTGTTGGGGATTGGAAGGGTGGGGTTTGGTTCTATGACTAAAATTTAAAAGGGGAGAAGGAATTCAGGGAGAAAATTAGCAGATGCTATTACATAATATAAAGAGGTCTAAGAAGAATCAAAAAAGCAGTGGTTCATTTGATCAGGAAAACTTGACCAAGTATCTGAGCCATTTTTAAGAGATGAGTAAGATTTCTCCGCAAAATGCATGGCAGTAAGTAGAGCAATAGTTGAAAGAGTGCCTTGCAGGGCAGAAGTCATAACTGATTCATCTCGATATGCCTGGTATTTGACATGGTGATGGGGCAAAATACAGGTATTCAACAAGTAATTGCTGAAGGAATGAATGAAATTAACTTTTGTTTAAATGGATAATTATGTAATTTATAAGCTAAAAGAAAAAGAAAATAAGAATGAAGAGAACTAAAGATTATATACTTTTTTGAGCATGAATCCATGGTAAAATGAAGAGCACATATGAACAAATAATGAACAAAGTAATTTTAGATGATAAGGGCTATGAAAATAATATGTAACAGGACAAAGTGATATAGTGACTGGAGGACTACTTTAAATTGAGTACGTATCAGAAAGGACCCAGTCGGGGCGCCTGGGTGGCACAGCGGTTAAGCGTCTGCCTTCGGCTCAGGGCGTGATCCCGGCATTATGGGATCGAGCCCCACGTCAGGCTCTTCTGCTATGAGCCTGCTTCTTCCTCTCCCACTCCCCCTGCTTGTGTTCCCTCTTTCGCTGGCTGTCTCTATCTCTGTCGAATAAATAAATAAAATCTTTAAAAAAAAAAAAAAAAAGAAAGGACCCAGTCAAGAGACAGACTCCACAAACGGTAAGGTGAAAATAGAGAAAATATTTTAGCAGCCTTATTGATGAATAAAGTGAACAATTTGATGTGTTTTGACCTATGTATATGCCTATGAAACATTCACCACATCAACACAGTGAACATATTCTTGAAGGCCCAACATGTTCTCATGCTCCTGTGCAATCCCCTTCTCAATCCCCAGGCAACTACTGAAGTTCTTTCTATCACTGTAAAAGTTTGTATTTTCTAGAATTTTATTTAAGTAGAATCGTATACTATATGTACCCTTTTTTGTGTGTCTTTTTTTTCACTCAGCGTAAGCATTCTGAGATTTATCCATGTGGCTGTGTATATCAGTAACATTCCTTTTATTACTAAGTAGTATTCCATGATGTGGACACTCTACACGTTTTTATGTGGCCATATACTTTACTCTTGGGTAAAGACGTAGAACTGGAATGGCGAGGTCATGTGATAGGTTTAACTTTTTTAAAAACTGCCAAACTGTTTGGAAAACAGGTTGCCCCATTTTACATTCCTACGAGTAGTGTATGAGGTATTTTAGTGCTCCATCCCCATTAACACTGGTACAGTCACCCTTTATTTTTTTTTAAGATTTTATTTATTCATTTGAGAGAGAGAGAGGGAGAGGGAGGGAGAAAGCACAAGTCAGAGGGAAAGGGAGAAGCAGACTCCTTGCTGAGCAGGGAGCCTGACTCGGGGCTCCATTCCAGGACCCT
The DNA here is from genome assembly GCF_002007445.2 of Ailuropoda melanoleuca. Classification (NCBI taxonomy): domain Eukaryota; kingdom Metazoa; phylum Chordata; class Mammalia; order Carnivora; family Ursidae; genus Ailuropoda; species Ailuropoda melanoleuca. The sequence goes on from NC_048220.1 coordinate 43,617,952, forward strand.
GGGATCATGACCTGAGCTGAAGGCAGACGCTTAACTGACTGAGTCACCCAGGCACCCTTAGTTACTCTTTAAGTTTAGCCATTCTGATAGTTTGTAGTGTTATCCTGTGGTTTGATTTGCATTTCTATAACTAATAGTGATGTTGAGCATCTTCTCATGTGCTTATTTGCCATCTCTGTATATTTTTTGGCAAAGTATCTTCTCAAATCTTTGCCCATTTTTATTATGTTGTTATTTGCTATTGGATTTTGAGTTCTTTATATACACTGGATACAAGTCCTTTATCAGATATATGATTTTGCAAATGTTTTCTCCCAAATAGTGGCTTCTTTTTCATCTTCATACCATTGTCTTTCAAAAAACAAAACTTTTCCATTTTGATGAGGTCTAATTAGTTTGCTTTTTTCATTTTTGGATTGAATTTTTGATGTTGGATCTAAAAAATCTTTGCCTAGCCCTAGGTCACAAAGATCTTCCCCTATGTATTCTTCTAAAGATTTTACAGTTTAAGATTTTGCATTGATGTGTATGATCCATTTTGTGTTGTTTTTTGTGTATAGTGCGAAGTATGGGTCAAAGTGTGGTTTAGTCATAAGTGGCTAGAGACAGTGAAGCAGTGTTAGGAGACTTCTCTTTGGCCAGGTAATTTGAACTAGAACAACTAGGAAAGCTAGACAAATATTTAAAATCTTTTTAAAAAAAAAATCTTTAACACATTGGAGAACTAGCAAGAGAGTAAAGTATTTCAGGGCCAAGAGCCAGTAAAGAATGCAGGTCTAGGTTTTGGGGCAACTCTTCCCTTAGGAAAATTTGCTAAATTCAGAGGGCATAGTGGTGAAGCTAAAAGGTAATGCATTGCTTTTGATAGCCTCGTAAGGAGATGGGACAGAGAGTAGACTCCAGGACCTAGAAAGGCGATGTTTGTGAATGCTTTGGCTCTGGCTCTTTACTGGTAAATGTTAACTGGAAGTGGACGGGCCTCTATACGTATACAGCTTCAAATCATCTCAGTTGGATTAAGGTGATCTTGGATTGCTAGTGCCTTTATATACTGGCAGAAGCCAATATAAATCATCACTGAAGGAAAGTAACATCATTCTAGGCACTGTATTTTTCTATAAACAATTTGGCAAATGCAGTATCTGACCTACACTAAAAAATAGGCAAGAGACACCTGGGTGGCTCAGTCGGTTAAGCGGCTGCCTTCGGCTCAGGTCATGATCCCGGGGTCCTGGGATCAAGTCCTGCGTTGGGCTCCCTGCTGTAAATAACCAATAACAATTTTTTAAAAACATAATTACAGATCCCACAAACACTAAAAAAAGCTTTCAAGACGATCTGAACAACTTTATGCTATTAAGAAATATTGTACCTTACTAAGACTAACCTAAGAAGTAGGATTCTAAATGTTACTTCTAACTTAGAGAAATCAAATCCCTAATTTAAGACTCATACATTATACCAATCTCACAGAAACTCGACTAGAGAATAAAAAAGGAGAGAACACATTATTGTTCAATTTATGAAGTGTGTACAACCTTGGTAAGAAAACCTGGTAGAAACATTTCATGAGAAGATAATTATAGACCAACCTTCATAAATTCTAAGCAAAATACTAGTATATCAAATGAGGCAGTATTTTCAGTGCATAATGCATTTTTACAAATTTGGATATATTCCAGGAATGCAATTTTGACTTAAGATTCAAAATCAACCAATATGACTTACATTAATAGAATCAAGGGAAAAATCATTTTATCATCTTGAGAGAAGGAGAAAGAGCATTTTATAAGATTCAACAGGTGTTCATGATTTTAGCTAAAAATTCTAGCACATTAAAAATAGGACTGTACTATTAAGGGTATCAAAAAAACCCAATAGCAGATATGCAAAATGATATGATGATACCGGGCATGAGATAAAGATGCACATTATAATCTCTTTTATTCAGCATCATTACATTCTTAAAGATTTACAGGAGAACCTAGCTGGTATAATAAGGCAAGAATTAGAATTGAAAAGGTTTAGAAAAGAAGAAAACAGTAAAGATGCTGATTTTCCCCAAACTTCTGCAGTTTCAGTGCTGTTTCAATCAAAATCCAACAGGTTCTGTAAAACCTGATAAGCTGATTCTAAAACGTATAGGGAAATCCAAGTAACTAAGAGAGTCGTAAGGGAGATGAAGACGGTGACAAGTGTATGTCATCTGTTATCTTATAAAGTTAAGTAGTTAAGACAGTGTGGGATTGGTACAATGACTGACAGATATGGGAAATAGAACAGGAAGCCTGGCAAGTTGGCCCTGCAGAGTAATGAGGAAAGGAGAGTCCTTTTAGTGATGGTGTTGGAACTATTGGATTATTAATTTGAGGACAGAAAAACATCTTACATCATACATAAAAATCAATTCCAGATAGACCTTTAGATGTAAATGTGAAAAGCACAGAAGTAAAACTTACAGAAAAATAATTTAGGAGAATGTCATTATGACATTGGTATAGAGATATAAGGAATAGGACACAAAAAGAATTAATCATAAAATGTTTGCTTTGTGTTATTATGTTAAAATTAAAACCTTTGTTCATTAAAGACACCCTGAAGTGAATGAAAAGGCAATGGAATGAGAGGATATTTACAAGAGAGCCAGAAGATCTCAAGAACTATTATTAATCAATGAGAAATATAAATAACAACAAAAAAATGGACAAAAGACTTCAATAGCCACTTAACAAAATATCCAATGCCCAATAATCCTAAAAAAATTTGCTCAACCTCATGTGTTCAGGAAAATGCACATTGAAGCCAATACTACACACACTCTCCAGAAGAATGACAATGTCCCTTGTTACTGAGAATGAGGAACATTGGGACTCTTACCCTCTGGTGTTAAGAGTATAGATTGATACAAGCACTTAAGAAAACAATAGGCATTTTTTGCCAAAATTAAAAATTCATAAACTACCCACTGATTCTACTCTTTCTTTGGTAAATAGCCATCAGAAATGTATGCAATGTACAAGAATGTTCATGGTAGTATTATCTCTAGCAGCCCAAAACAAACAAAACAGCACAAATACCCATCAATAGTAGAATGGCTAAAAAATGTAATATATTCATAGAATACTATATACCAAGGAAAATTAAGACCTATAGTTACACACAAAAGAAATGTATGAATTCATTTATATAAAATGAAAAAAATAGGCAAAATTAAGTAGTATTTAGTAACACATGCTGAAGTGTTACTGTAAAGTAAAACTATAAAGAGAAGAAAGAATGTGATTGTGATTGTCACAAAAGGTAGTATAATGGTTGCTTTTGTCCCAGAGGAAAGGTTAGACAGTAGCTAGGATGGGCAGCACAGGTACTTCTACAGGACCAACAGGTTTGATTTCCTGACTTGGCTGTTTACTTTGTGATACATCATTGAGCGCTACATTTTAAATCTGCCCTTTTCAGTACTGGCATTACTTTTACAATAATGCAATATTAAACACACACATACAAAGGCAAGAGATCCTAACAAAGAATTAAAAACTCTGTCCTTGAAATACTTTGATCCTTTTGGTTTCCAACTATGTGTTATTTCCACACTCTTCTCAACAGCCTTCTGCTGTCAGCCCCCCTAACCATCATCACCGGGCTCAGTTTCATGACAGCTACAACAATAGCAACTACCATTTCATAAATACTTACCAGACGCCAGGCTCTATATTAGAAGATTTATTTATATTACTTAACTTTGGGGCACCTGGCTGGCTCAGGCAGTAGAGCATGCAACTCTTGATCTCAGGGTTTTGAGTTCAGGCCCCTCACTGGGCATAAACTTTACTAGAGAGAGAGAGAATTACACTTCACACAGTGACCCTATATAGATGGACATTACTATCCCCATTTTACAGATAAGAAGACTGAGGCTCAGAGAGATTAATTTTGCCCATTTCACACAATTACGGAGCTGGAAGACTCTGAACATTTGGGTCTTTCCATTTTATGAACCTGCAAAAGAAAGTCTGTGCACCCTCTACTTTTTGCCTGCTTATCTGGAGGTTCTTAGAAGTTTTATTCTCATTTCTTCTCACTGATTGAGAAAGAGCACAGATCAAGTACCATTTTCTTATACCTCTGTCTGTCCCTTTTATACAATATCCAAATAACCCAACTTAGATGTGCCCGCTAAAGATTTTCCCTTTCAACAATGAAATTATATTTTATAGGGTAATTTTACAAGATTTTCCATGTTAGCTCAACTCTTTTCAAAAATTTACTGAAGAAGCCAAGATATAAAATCAGGAGAATGCTATAGTTCCTTTTGGTGGCAGATAACATTACAGGATTCCAATTTTCAAAAACCACTGAGGTATCATGGTTAAAAGTATAGCCTTTGAAGGCAGAAAAATCTAGGTTTGAGTATTAGCTCTTCCACTGATATCTTTCTGCCCTTGGATAAATTATATAACAAAGATGTGTATTTCTTAAGGTTCTTGATCACAACCAATTAAAATTTAAGCCAAAGGATGGGATATTGAGATAGCACACAAAATGGAACACAGCTGAATGGCCAAACCTCAGGATGAGCAGGAAGACCAGAGACCTTGGATGCAAAAGTGCTTGGACTGTTTCTAGGATCTATCGTCAGACAACTCACCGTAGCTTCTTTCTAGAGCACCCAGCTCCTAGGAAACGGACAATGACATGTGTCACTCTGTCATCGGGCAGAATCTGCTAGAAGAAGGGGTCAAATACACACTAGGCAAACAAAAACATATCTGTAGCACTTGGCCTCTTCTAGCCTCAGTTTCCTCATCTGTGAAATGGGTATATTCATTTGTTTATTGTAAGCTTTAAAGTGTAAAATATCTAAAATATATGGTAATTTTGGTAGCAACAGTGGTAGTGGCAGTGGTGATAGTAGCAAATTTGTACTGACGTAAAGCACTGTGTTGAAAGGTGATCTTCAGATCCAGGGCCTTGAGTGTGATTTTTGGAGAGTTAATAAGGATGTTCTCCCCTTAATACCATGAACTGGCTAAAGAGATAGTCAGAGCCCCAGTGTAGCTCTGACGCTTAGGTTCTCATTCCTCTGTAAAACTGGCTCTATTCCCACATGACTTGGTGCTGAGAGATTGATTTTGTAGTATTTTGGGATATCCAGCTCTCCCCCTGAATTCCTTCTACTTCCACCCATCTGACCAGTCAAAATGTTACTCATCTTCTGTAGTCCACTTCATGTATAATGTGACTAGAGGATACAACACTGGGGTACTGCAGTAATATTTTGGCATTAACTGGCATATTTCCTTGTCCAAGTAGGGTATCTGGCAGTCACTTCTCTAAATACATTGTTACATTGACCTTAAATGCTTCAGAAAACTGAATTCTGTTAGTTTTTTCATGGAAGGACAGAGGTTCTTTATCTGAAATGATGGTTTATTTTATGTATCTATTTTACTGGGCCGTAGGGTACCCAGATATTTGGTCAAACATTATTTTGGGTGCGTCTGTGAAGGTGTTTTTGGTTGGTATTAACAGTTGAATCACTAGACTGAGTAGATTGCCCTCCCTAGTATAGATGGCTCTCATCTAAACAATTCAAGGCTTGAATAAAGAGGCTGACCTTCTTTTTTTTTTTAATTAACATATAATATATTATTTGTTTCAGGGGTACAGGTCTGCGATTCATCGGTCTTACACAATACTCAGCACTCCGCACAACACATACCCTCCCCGCTCCCCTCCACTCCAGCTGACCTTCTTGAGGTAATAGGGAGTTCCTCCTGCCTCATTGCCTTGAGTGAGGACACCAGTCTTTTCCTGCCTTCGGAATCAAACCGAAACATCAGCCCTTTTGGGGTTTCAAACCTGTGGCTTTCAGACTGGAATTTAAACCCTCAGTTCTGCTGATCTCAGACCTTCAGACTCAAACTGCGTATCTGGCTTACCAACCGCAGATTCAGGACTCTTCTCAGACTTGATAATCTTGCGAGCCAATTCCTTACAACAAATCTCTTTCTACATATATATGCATCCTATTGGTTCTCTCCCTCTGGAGAACCCTAATATATCTGATAAATTCAAAACAAAACCAAAAACCCTTTTTTATTCTTCCAGTTGAGTATTTGTTTTTTAGCATCCTAGTCTCAGTTCAAAAAGGAAAGGAAGGAGGGAAGGAGAAGCCTTCTTTTTAAAAATATAGTCCCCTCAAAATATCAGTAACAATTTAGTATCCTCAATGTGGCTGACAGTTGGAAAACAGACCACTACCCACACAAAAAATCACTATAGAAAATGGAGTTCTTGGGGCGCCTGCCTGGCTTAATCAGTGGAGCATGCGACTCTTGATCTGGGGGTTATAAATTCAAGCCCCACATTAGGTGTAGAGATTACTTAAAATAAATAAGTAAATAAAATCTCATAAGGAAAAAAAGGAAATGGAGTTCTTAACTTAGCAGATGATACTCAGTTTTTTTTATCTTGAAGATATCTTTATATTATTCTAATAAGGTACAAAAATAAAAAAAATATAAAAAATATTTTACTCAAATTTAACACCTGTAATATAACCTTACCTTGGATCTCTCCTGCTTGTCTCTTTATGGTTTTCTGTTTAATAATGTCTTTCACTTCCTTTCTTAAATGATTGTATAATGTTACACTGCTATGTTCCACAGAATATCTACCATAGTCCTGTGCACTTCTCTACCCACCCATCCTGCCTCCATCCCTCAGTGGTTGCATATTGAACATGAGCAAAGTCATTCTTCCAGGGTTTGTAAAGTCCTTTGGGATCATTGAGTATGAATGGTGTTATATAAATGTCAGATTGTTTCATAACAGTTCTTAAAACAATGAGATAATGTCTGTTAAAGGATTTTAAGTTCCATGGAGAAATGCAAGGCATAAAACAAAGCATTTTTTTATGTTATATCCATATATTTTTGCTGTACAATTGAAAACATTATTACATCCTTTACAGCTATAAATGCTTGGGTATGTCTGTGTACACATGTGCATGTCTATGTGTTTGTGTATGTGTGTACATTCGTGCTGCTGACTATATAGAACTAAATAACCAGATTCTGTTGCTTTGTTCTGTCATTTGGGTCCAATAAATTTCTCACCATAAACACTGCCAAAGTAAAATTAGAAATCTAAAACAGGGGCGCCTGGGTGGCACAGCGGTTAAGCGTCTGCCTTCGGCTCAGGGCATGATCCCGGCGTTATGGGATCGAGCCCCACATCAGGCTCCTCCGCTATGAGCCTGCTTCTTCCTCTCCCACTCCCCCTGCTTGTGTTCCCTCTCTCGCTGGTTGTCTCTATCTCTGTCAAATAAATAAATAAAATCTTTAAAAAAAAATCTAAAACAATCTCTTTTTAGGATTAAATATAGTCATTATCTCTGAATTTAAATTTTTGTACTTGTACAATACTGAATTTTTTCCTGACTATATAATGATTTACTGAGTTTTATAAAGATTTCATTGAAGTCACTTATTTAAAATAATTCCCAAGTCCCTTTTTCTGAGCTTTAAGCCCACATTTTCAATTCCCTTTTTAAACACGTTGACTTAAAACTAATAGTGACCAAAATTAAGTGTATTTTCTTCCCCAGAAAAACAAGTCCCAGACCTGATTTCCCTACTAGTACTGTTAATGGCACCTCTGCTCTTTCAGTCACCCAAGGTAAAAAAAATTCCACATCACCTTTGGCTTCTTCTATTTTTTCACTCACCCCTTAGCCCTACCCCCATACACATCCCTATACATTTGTACCTATCTTTTCATTTCCATTATTTCATCCATTGCTCTAGGTATGTCTCTCACTACCTCTTCCTAAAATATTGAAGTTAGTTCTTCTTGTTTTCCTTGTCTCTGATGTTTCCTTATTCCAGTTAGTCTTACTTACACTTACGAAGTTAAGACACATAGATCTGGATTTTAATCCTATCTTCATCTCATACTAGTTGTTTCCCTCAGGAAATTTACTTAAATTCTCTGAATCTCAGCTTCTTTATCTTGAAAATAATTGCCTACTGGGTTAATTCACTGTGATAATTCACTAAGATGATGTCTTGTTCTAGTCTGTACTTTATTGGTTTCATTGTCCAAGAATTATTAAAACTTTGCGGGGGTTCTTGTAAACACAGTGGAGTCCCATGAATACTCAAAGACAACAGCCAAAGAGTAGACAGGTAGAGTGTGATCAGAAACCGAGGCTGTTCTCCTTTCCCTTTCTATGTCTGCTTCTTTCCTTTCTCTCTGTCTGCCCTGTACTCCTTTATCTGCTCAGTCTTCTATTTTTATTCTCCTTTAGAATTCTGTGTTGCACATGGTCTCAAATAACCACCCCAACTCTCAATGTTGCATCCTTTTGTGTATCACCAACTGGCTCAGTCTCACCGTATTTGCAAGAAAGGAATCTGGCTGGTCCATCTCATTTTGATTAGCTATACAAGTCATAGTCCTTTGTGAGCATATCTGGCTCATATGCCATCCTTGACCCCAGCTTCTGAGGCTAACAGAGGGGAACAGCAGTTGTGAACAAGAAAGATTCCATTAGAAGTGGGTATGGGCAATCTGGTAATGACTCGCATCTACAGAAATACTATGTAAAGTTCTTAGCATAATGTTCAATGAGTAGTAATTATTATTTTTATATGCTAAAATAAACTAACCAAAGTCAAGCTTTGATTTTTTTTCTCCCCCTCTCTTTCTTTCTCCGACACACATACACACATATGGATGAAAAAATAAAAAATCTGTAGTTAGCAGCATGGGCCTGGAGCCATCAGATATGAGTTAGAGCTATAAGTCTGTTATTTAAAGCCTTTGCGATCTTGGACAGATTACTTACTTTCTCTATCCTGCAGTTCCTTTATTTGTAAAATGGGAATGACATTTTTAGTTAGGAATCTTATGGTTTCAAATAGTTAAAAAGGCTTATAATGAAAAATTTCTGGGGTGAACGGGTGGCTCAGTCGGTTAAGCATCTGCCTTTGGCTCAGGTCGTGACCCCGAGATCCTGGGATCTAGCCCCACATAAGGCTCTCTGCCTCTCCCTCCTCTGGTGCTTGCTCCCTCTCTCTCTCACACACTCTCTCTCCCTCTCTCTCTCAAATAAATGAATAAAATCTTTTTTAAAAATTTTCTTTTGGGACTATAGGTAGAACTGATTTCAGACACAGCTTTATCAGAGGCTAAAATAATGTCAAGTGGGCCTAGATTTTCTCTTTATATCTCTATCTCTTGTTTCTGCTTTCACCCCATCCCCCACGTACATACCCTTATTTGTGCCATTCAGGCTTTCTCCATGGGTTTGAGTAGTCATAACAGCAACTCCTCACATCTTCCCAGATTCTAATCCAGTGGACAAAGATGCTTCCATTTGTCCCAGAAGTCTCAACAAAAATCTCCTACCATTTCATTGTCACTGATACTGTCATGTGCCCATCCCTGAGACAATTACTGTAGCTACGGAATTAAAGGCTCTAACTGGCCAGTCCTGAGTCACATGCCATTTCTCAAGACAGAGATAGAGTCGGAACCACTAGAGTCACATGGACTCAGGAGTGCAGGGAGAAGTGTGTCCACCACAATGGTAATACCAACTTCATATGATCGTCCAGAGGATTAAGTCAGATAAAGTAAGCAAAAACCCTTAATCTATGCCCATCCTGTTCTCTAGCAAACTATATATGCAGAATCCTCGAGATCTCCAATACTACAGATTTCTTCCATTACTTCCTCAGATAGATTCCGTATTCTCCCCAAAATGTTTTCATGCATCATTGACTACACCCTACTCTTTCTGGTGTGTGTCATGTTGCTTGTGCAATCCCATTGACTTGAACACCTTCCACCATTTTAGTCTATGTAATTTTTGTCTTCATGTCCTATCTCAAACACTCCACATCCTATAAACCTTTTCCAAACTCCCTTAGACTCTGTTCAAAATCCCACAAAAGATAGGTAGGTTATTGATTTCCTTTGACAGATGATTCCCCAATCTACATTTCTAACTCCAAGCCTCAGATACATTTCAAAACACATTTACCTGGATATCTCAGTGAATTTCTTATGCTACTTACCATATTCTTCCTTATATTAATCCTATATGTCATTCTATATCATAAATTCTGAAGGTTCACAATAAGTATTTATCTCATTAAATTAAATACAATCTTAACTAAATATACATACTTTATAAAACTTTAAACCATTTATTTTACTTAGGACAAGCTTCTAACCTTACCTTAACAAGGTATTTTATACTCTTGACTCTAGTATATCTTAGATATTTAGCAGTGATCTAGTAAACCAAATGTATAGTCAATTCCTAGTAATCTGTAATGCTGATACAATTTATGTCATAAAAAACCTATTTTTCCCAGGCTTGCTTTTTTCTTATATGCATTAGGATTCTATATTTGATTTTCTGTTCATTAATCCATATTTATTGAGCACCAGTATATTCTAAGCCTTATTCAAGACACTGAAGATAAAACAGAACAAATTGATGAAGTCTCTGATCTCATGGGCCTTATATTCCAGTTGGGAGTTGGGAATGGGGTACGTAGGGACTGGCAGTAAAGAAAATAAATACAAATATTTTGTTAGCTGATGCCAGTTCTGCCAGTTTTAAGTTGACAGAAAGATTGTTTGTCTTTAATATCTCTGTATTTTAATATTAGTGTTGGAAAGGAAATTACTACAGGGCAGACTTCAAATAAAGAGAGGGAAAGAATATATTATGCTACTTCCGGCCCAGAGCTAGAGAATGCCTTTTCAGCTTCTTTGACTTTGTTACTTTTTAATCTCTCTCTGAGCTGGGATTAGCTGCCATTTTATATTATGAGCAGTCAGCTAACTTTGATTTGGTCTAAAAATCAAGAGGCATTCCTAAAAACTGTTCTCAAAAAATGGTAAGTTTTACTATGTAATAGCAATGTTTGTTGAACATTAAACTTTAAATTAGTTCATTTGGTTAAGTATTTATAATGGTGAATAGAATTCTTTAGCTATTTGGTATTATTACTAGTTTAAAATAATATGTAAATAAAATGTGTGTATATGATCACAAATATGAGTATTTCTAATTCAGATTTAGCAAGTGCAGTATTTTTTAAAATTCAACTCTTACTTGAACTGATACATTGTTTGTAATTTTATGGGATAGCTTAAAATTTTTAGTTCAATAATAGAAGAATGGCAAGAGTTTCAGAACAGTTACATCATTTCACAAAGCTGAAGAAATTCCAATACAGAGATTGTCGTGTTTATATTGTTCATTCTGTACTGTGTTCTCCACATGGCCTCTCTGTGCCAAGCATTTTCCAGTCTTCACATTTCCAGTGCCAATCCTGCCTCTCTACCCCAACCTTGTACAGATGACCTCATCTTTATTCTTTTGAAAAGACCATCTATATGAGCTTCTCTCCACCACAGAATTTCTGTTTTCCCACACATTTCCCCAGCCTGTCTTTTCTCTCAGGACAAAGTGACCCTAGTTTTTTTCAAGGCTAACCAGCCCCCCACCCCTTCCCACAGTCCAGAAACTTTTCCTTCTTCTTGTCCTTTTGCAGAAGTCTCTCCATATCCACTGACTTTTCCCCTTCTGTCTCAATTTATTCATTTCATCCCCAACCTCAAAGATATGGGTTGTTGTTTTTTTTTAAGATTTTATTTATTTATTTGACAGAGAGACAGCCAGTGAGAGAGGGAACACAAGAGGGGGAGTGGGAGAGGAAGAAGCAGGCTCCCAGCAGAGAAGCCTGATGGGGGGCTCGATCCCAGAAGGCAGGGATCACGCCCTGAGCCGAAGGCAGACGCTTAATGACTGAGCCACCCAGGCACCCCTAAAGATATGGTTTTAACCTTGTTTCTTCTTTGTGCTCCCTTCCAAACTCTGCTTCCACTGTTAACCAGTTTCTCAGGAGAGTAGTATGAAACCCCTGCCTCTCCTCATTCACAACTATTAATTATTCTTGGGATCTAGCTTCCCAGCTTCACAAGTGTACCAAAATTGTTCTTTCAGAAGTCAGCACTCACCCATCACCACTGCCTCCTCAGGCTGACAACATAGGGGTCTCAGCTGTGTTTCTGAAATACAATTTTTACTCTTGTACAGCAAAAATAAACATTTAAAAGAGCAGATATTCAATATGATATTAGGTAATGATTATATTGCTTTTTTTTTTTCTGTTGTTAGGTCTGGTTTTTGTTTTGTTTTGTTTTGTTTTCCTTTTAACAATCTCCAGTAAGGCTAGCATTGGAAAGGAGATTATTAGCAGATTATTTCAAATAAAGGCAGAAAAAAGTCATAATTTACCACTTCCTTCCTAGGGGTATACTGAAAAATGCCTTTTTAGGATCTTAATTTTTTTTTTTATTCTTTGAAAGTTAAGGGAAAAAACTAAGTGCAAAACAATATATGCTCTATAAATGCTTATACACACACACACACTTTTACTTTTTTTTTTTCGTTCTTACTTTTACAAAAAAAAAACATAGGAAGGATAAGCCAAAAAACCCCAATGAGACTGTTTATTTGTAAGAAATGGAAGAATGAGAATGGTAGAAGAGATGGGGAGGCAGGGACACCTCAGAGTTTATCTTTTGTTGTACTTTGAACTTTAGGAAATGTATTCATGTTCTATGTATTTTAAAAATTAAATCAATAGCATGTAAAGGAAAAAGAAACTAAAACAGTGTGAACAGAAACAACTATATTTCTAATCAGTAACTTTACACTGATAAGTACACATAATTACACATTATGAAGAAAGAGAAAATTAATTCAAACTTTGAACATAATATTTTGACTATATTATCTTTGGTCTTGAGTAGGGGAGAAGAATAATAAACAAAACTTAAACTCTTTCTAGTAGGTTTTGTTTTTGTAGGGCTATAGGCATACTAATACTGTTTGATATATATGATAAGATTTAGTAAATGAATACATATGTTGATGTTGTAGGAGCAGTACATATATTGTTATTCTTATAGAATAGAAAGGACATAAAACTATGGAATGAGGGAAGTCAAGGAAAAATTTCAGGGGATGGATGTGATTTGTATGGACTTGTGATATCTTATACTTACGTGTGTGTGTATATATATATTTCCTACCCCTGGCTGCTAAAAAGGCCTTAAAAAATAATAACCAGTAACAAAGAGCACACCTGGTATATTGGTTTCTGATACCATTTCCCCCAGAAACAAACCAGGGCTCTTTGGGAAAATGGCTGTTCCCAAGACTGGAATACCTGTTACACAAGAAAGTAGAACGTGCTCAGAAAAATGATGGTAGCATGTCAAGAGGTAGGCATCTTGAAAGGTCTACCTGCTGATACCCAGGTCAAATCTGGGATAATTTGCACTTCAAATAACTGAGGCCATATAACTCAAAAATACAAAGATAAACAACCCAGTATAAAAATGGGCAAAGCATTTGAATAGACAGTTAGGCAAAGAAAAATATACAAACAGCCAATAAGCACATGAAAAATGCTCAACATCAGTAGCTACCAGGAAAATGCAAATCAAACCCACAATGAGATACTAGTTCATATCCATTAGAATAGCTATAATATAAAAGAAACAAACAAACTAACAAATGTTGGCAAAGATGTGCAGAAACTGGAACCCTCATACATTGCTTGTGGGATTACAAAAGGGTATAGCCACTTTGGAAAAAGTTTAATAGTTTTCAAAAAGTTAAACAATGAATTACCATATGATGCAGAAATTCCATTCCTAGGTATATACCTGACAGAATTAAAAACAAGTGCTCAAACAAAAACGTGTACACAAATGTTCACAGCAGCATTATTCATAATGACCAAAAAGTGGAAACAAGACAAACAACCTAACAAAATGTGGTATATCCATATAATGAAATATAATTCAACTATGAGAAGGGATGAAGTATTGATTCATGCTGCAACATGGATGAACCTTGAAAATAGTATGCTAAGTGAAAGAAGCCAGCCACAAAAAGCCACATGTTGTATGATTCCACTTATGTGGAATGTCCCAAATAGGCAAATCTATAGAAACAGAAAGATTAGTGGTTGGTAGGGGCTGCAGGGAGGTGAGAATTCTGACTGCTAAGAGTGTTTCTGCTAATAAGATACAGGGTTTCCTTTTGGAGCAGTGGTAATGTTCTGAATTATATCATGCTGATGGTTGTACAACACTGTGATTACACTAAAAACTGCTAAAAATACAATTTCAAATGGTGAATTATCGTATATGAATTTTATCTCAATAAAAAGATCCAAAAAATAATAACCAAGGACAATAATGAAATTTAAGCCATTGGGGAAAAATAGGAATCCATGACTTCATAATGCTATAAATGAATGAATGAATACTTAGAAGAGAAGGAAAGTCTCCTTATAGTAGATGCCAACCAGTAAATGTAAAGAGTGTGGTAGAGTTGGAAAATTACTCTTTTCTTTCTTTTTTTTTTTTTTAAAGATTTTATTTATTTATTCGACAGAGATAGAGACAGCCAAGAGAGAGGGAACACAAGCAGGGGGAGTGGGAGAGGAAGAAGCAGGCTCATAGCGGAGGAGCCCGATGTGGGGCTCGATCCCACAACGCCGGGATCACGCCCTGAGCCGAAGGCAGATGCTCAACCGCTGTGCCACCCAGGCGCCCCAAAATTACTGTTTTCATAGTAAAGATTGGTTTGGCCAAAAATCATCAATGGATACTAAATGTAGGGAGAATGTTTGATGAAGAGTGGTATATTTGCATGATCTTAAATCTCCCTGATTGCTTATTAGGTGCAATGTAAAACATGTAAGAGAAACCAGGTAACAAGTTGACTGCCTGATCAGAATTAACATCAACAGGGTGCCTGGGTGGCTCAGTCCGTTAAACTTCTGCCTTTGGCTCAGGTCATGATCCTAGGATCCTGGGATGGAGCCCTGAGTCGGGCCCCCTGCTCAGCACGGAGTCTGCTTCTCCCTCTCCCTCGGCCCCTCTACCTGCTTGTGTTCTGTCTCTCTCTCTCTCTCAAAATAAATAAATAAAGTCTTTTAAAAAAAAAGAATTAACATCAGCAATGAGGGGCAACATATATCTCCTAATGATAGCCTGAGGAGAACACAAAATCAGGCAGTGTTCTATGGTCTCCTGGATAGGAATGCATAACCTGAATCTAATTGTAAGGGGGCATCAGACAAACCCGAAGTGTTTTTTAGAAAAACAACTGCCCTGTGTTCTTGAAAAATGTACATGTTACAAAATTCAAAGAAAGGCTGAGGAGACTAAAAGAGACATCAAAACTAAACACAGTACCTAATCCTATACTGGATCCTAGAACAAAGGGAAAAATAATGCTAAAAAGGACATTATTGGGCACTTGACCAAATTGGAATATGGGTGGTATATTAAAGTATTGCATCAATATTATATTTTTGGATTTGATAACCATGCTATAGTTATATTAAGAGATTATCTTTGTTCTTATGAATTACAAATGAAGTATTAAGGAGTAAAGGGCCATAATGTATGGCAAACTGTTTTCAAGTTGAAAAAATATATACATGCAAAGGGAGGAAAAAATAATTAAACCTGCAGTAAAATGTTAAAAATTGGTGATCTTGCAGAAAAAAATACATGAGTTTTCATATTATTCTTTAACTTTTCTGTAAGTTTAAAATTATTTCAAAATAAAAAA
Source organism: Ailuropoda melanoleuca (assembly GCF_002007445.2). Taxonomy (NCBI): domain Eukaryota; kingdom Metazoa; phylum Chordata; class Mammalia; order Carnivora; family Ursidae; genus Ailuropoda; species Ailuropoda melanoleuca. The sequence continues at coordinate 43,633,643 of NC_048220.1, forward strand.
TAAAAACATTAAAATGTTGTGATGTTTAAAAACATTCAAATTGGACTGTCATTTTTTCTTTTGCTTTTTCTTTTGTCTTATGAAGTATTTTAAACACACAGAAAAGTACAGGGATTTAACCTGGTTTTTTTACCCAAATAATCATATTTTTTGTATTTGTTTTCGATTTTTTAAAAAATATAAACTTTACAGATACCATTTAAGTCCACTGTATACTCTTCTCGCCCCACAAAAGTACCCACTACCCAGAAGTGAATGTGTTTTCTTCCTGTGCATGTTTTTAACCTTTTACTACATGGGTTTGTATGTAGCTGTTAAAGGTAATAATATTGTTGAGTATGTCACTTTATATAAGTGGTATCAAATGACCACACCTTGTTTTTTTTTTACTTAACATTATGCTTTCCACACTAATCTATGTTTTTAAATGTAGTACATGTTTATTCATTTTAAATGATATAGTCACTGAATGCTTATGTCAGTTTATTTTTCTCCTGTTCATGGACTTTGAGGTTTTTCCCATATATTTTCTACTTTAAACATTTTGCAGAAAGCACCCTTATGCGTTTTTCCTGTGCATATAAACAAGAGTTTCCTAGGGTATGTCCTGAATGGAATTGCTGGGTCTGGGTTGTCATCATCATCATAACTGTAATAGCAGATGTTTACCAATGCTGTGTTCCAAGAACTGTTCTAAGTGTCTCATATGTATTTATTTTATTCTCAAAACAATAGATAGACACTATTATTATCCACATTTTACAGAAAAAGAAACTGAGTTATAGTGGTTAAATAAATTATCCAAAATCCTGTAGGTAGGAAGCATCAGAGCCCTGATTGAACCGATGTATGTTCTTAGCAAATACACTATACACAAACCATATTCTGTGGAGTACACACACTTCTGGCTCCTCTAGATATTGCCATTTCATCCAGAGCGGTTTTACCAAGTTATACTCTCAACAGCTAATAGAAGTGTTTTTTAAAGTTCTTAATTTGCAAAATTAAAAAGCAACTCATCCATTAAAGTTTGTTTGGACTGTTTACAGACCTTTAAAATCTGCAAGTCTGAAAACCACTTCCTTACATGACACTGTTTACAGGAACATGCTTTATAGAATCATAAGGCTGGAATCACCGGCTTCCTTACTTGACACTGTTTAGAAGAACATGCTTTTATAGGATTATTAGGCTGGGATCCTTGGCCTTTAAAAGGCCCAGCTATATAAGTTTCCTTGAATTCATCTGGATCCAAACGGTTCTATCAGCCATCCTGGCTTGAAATCTCATTAACCTTTAATTGCTCTTATCTTTTCCTAGCCGCTTCCGGTGTCCTTATCCTTGGTTCCTAACCCTGAGCCTGTGTCACATTCAGCTAAGTGATAACTCTTAGGCACTCACCCCTTGTGGAATCTCTCATCTATCCTCTTCTAGTCCCGTAGACTAGTTCAGGTTCTTAATACCTCTTTCTTGGCACTATTATAAGAACTTTACACTGGGCTTTTCCTCTAGAATCTCCCTAGAAGTGACCCATTCTACACACTGGTACTAGAGTGATCTTTATATAATTATTATATTATTCCTTTGCTCACAAACTTTTAGTAGTGTCTTATTGCATACTAAATTAAGTCTAAAAAAATTAACTCTGTTCTCCATAATCTTGCTTTCAAGTGCTTTATTATTTTATCCCCTATTACAGCCCTATATCTATCAGTAGAATATAAATAGGTCTGGAGTAGAGCTGAATAATTTGCATTTCTATCTAGTTTTCAAGTAAAGCTGATGGTGCAGGTCCAGTCTGGGTACCACACTCACAACTACTGCTCTAGCTAATCCATAGGCCCTGGCGTCAGGTCTTATAAATGAGCTGTTCATTGGATATATGTTGTCCCTTGAACAACAGGGGTTTGAACTGACCGGGTCCACTTATACATGCATTTTTTTTACAGTACAGTATTGTAAATGTATTTCTTCCTTATGATTTTCTTAACATTTTCTTTTCTTTAGCTTACTTTAATTGTAAGAATACAGTATATAATACGTATAATATATAAAATATGTGTTAATCAACTGTTTATATTATCTATCTAGGCTTTTGGTCAGCAGTAGGCTATTAGTAGTTAAGTTTTGGGGGAGTCGAAAATTACATTAGAATTTCTGACTGCCCTGAGCTCTGACTCTCTAATGCCCAAATTGTTCAAGGGTTACCTGTATATTGAATAGTATTAAATCTCTTTTTTTAAAGCCTAGAAAAACTGATCTTCCCTAGGTCGCAGAGACTAAGCTTTAAAATCAGAAGAGATGATTCTTTTTTTAAAAAAAAGTTTCAAAGTTAGAGAAAAGTTACAAGAACAATACAATGAACTCTTATATATCTTTACTTCAGTTTACCAGTGGTTTATATTTTGTTACATTTGCATGTGCTCTATGTATGTATGTATGTTTGTATACATACATAATTTTTTTGAACTATTTGCACCTTAGTGATAAGTCTTTCCTCTAAATACTTAAGCATATATTTCTTAAAAACAAGGACTTTGTCTTATATAACCAATATAATTATCAAGATCAAGAAATTTGATATCAATATAATACTATTATTTAGTTCACAGTCACCATTATTATTTTGTTGTTGTTTTTTTAAATGTCCTTTAGACCTATTTAGGTTTTTTTCCTAGTTCAGAGATCAATCTAAGGTAATGTATCAAATTTAGTTGTGAGCAAATATTCTGAGATTATATAAATATGTCAAATCTCATCAAACTTTTACCCATTAGTTCTAGTATTCACTGATGACTTTGCAACTCCATCATTCCTTTTATATTTAAAGTTTGCATTCCATTATAAAAAAAGATCTTCCCTTCTCCATTTACTAAAGTATATCAGTATAAATTCATGGAATTTTATTTCATGGGTTGTAGTCTGTTTTTATCATTATTTATTTTGGTGTTCAAAATAAATATTTTATTTTATTTGGCCAGTGGGAGCCCCTTCAGGCTGGTTCCTGTGTTCTTTTGATATTTTTCCATTATGATTTGAGTACTTCCTTGTTTTGATTTAACTAGATGTTCTATACTTATATTTTCCTTGCCCCTGCCCTGGACTCATCCTTTTTTTTCTAAGGAGCTCTGTTTTCTTTTAGTGGAGAATAGTATTTAGAAATCAATATGTGGGTGCTGGGTGTGCTCGTCCCTATCGCTTCTAGGTTTTCTCAGACAACAGAGCAGGGAGAAATACGGATAGACTAATTATAGTCCCCACACCAGGGTACATTCTAGTCTTTCTGTCCTTCCATAATTGTAACCAATACCAAGAATCCTTGTTCCTTTGCTATTTTTTTATTCTGGTAAATACATTATTTAAAAATTAACACATATGTAGGGGCACCTGAGTGGCTCAGTTAGTTAAGCATCCAACTTGATTTCAGCTCAGGTCACGATCTCAGGGTCGTGAGATCGAGCCCCGAGTCGAGGCTTAGGATTCTCTCTCTGTCTCTCCCTCTCCTCCTGCCCCTCCCCCCACCCCTGCAAACTCCTTCTCTCTCCCTCTCTCTCCCTAAAAAAAAAAAGAATTTAACACATTTATTGCAGAAATTTTTTATCAGTTAAATTACTAAATGTAAAAATCTTACATTTGCGAGACATTTTAGCCCCTCTGCTGCACTATCAGAAGTTACAGAATCCTACCTCAGATAGGTGAGGGCTTTATCATTATTCACTCTGATATGGGGGATAGGCGATCTTGGGCAAGTCATTTCTGAGCTTAGGTTCCTTATCTGTAAGATGGGACTAATAATAAGTAAATTCATTATAAGATGTTAAATAATATATGTCACCAACCACAGACTTCTTAGCATAGCAAGCATTTAGCAAATTATAACTGTTTTGCAGATTATGAAAGCAATTATTTACATGTGTAGACAAATAGTTTATTGATAGCATGGTGAATATACCATACTAGATTAAAGCACTTGTTGTTATTGTTCTTGTTTTAATTCCAGTATAGTTAACATACGGTGTTTTATTTCAGGTGTACAACCTAGTGACTCAGCAACTCTATACATTACTCAGTGCTCATTCAGGATAAGTGTTACTCTTAATCCACCTTCACGCCCACCCACCTACTGTCTAGTAACCACCAGTTTAGTCTCTAAAGTTAGGAGTGCTTTTTGGTTTGTCTCTTTTTATCTTCATTCATTTTGTTTCTTAAATTCCACATATAAGTGAAATCCTATGAAATCAGTCTTTCTCTGACTGACTTATTTCACTTAGTATTGTATACTCTGGATCCATCCATGTTTTTGCAAATGGCAAGATTTCATTCTTTTTGTGGCTGAGTAATATTCCATTCTGTATGTATACCACATACATATTCTTTTCATCCATTCATCTATCGGTGAATCCTCGGGTTGCTTCCATAATTTGGCTATTGTAAATAATGCTGCCATAAACACAGGGGTGCATGGATCTTTTCAAAATAGTATTTTTGGGGGCACCTGGGTGACTTAGTTGGTTATGATCCCAGGTCCTGGGATTGAGTCCCACATCGGGCTCCCTGCTCAATGGGGAGTCTCCTTCTCCTTCTCCCTCTCCCTCTCTCTTTCTGTCTGTCTAATAAATAAATAAACACTTTAAAGAATAATATTTTCATATTATTTGGGTAAATACCCCATAGTGGAATTATTGGAACATAGGGTAGTTCTGTTGTTAATTTTTTGAGGAACCGCCATACTGTTTTCCAGAGCGGCTGCAGCAGTTTGCATTCCAACCATCAGTGCACTAGGGTTTCTTTTTCTCCACATCCTCACCAACACTTGTTTCTTGTGTTTCTGGTTTTAGCCACTCTGTCAGCTGTGAGGTGATATCTCACTGTGGTTTTGATGTGCATTTCCCTGATGATGAGAAATGTTGAGCATCTTTTCATGTGTCTATTCACCATCTGGATGCCTTCTCTGAAAACATGTCTTTTCACATCTCCTTCCCTTTTTTTAATTGGATTATTATTTTTTTTTTTTGGTGTTGAGTTATACGAGTTCTTTATATATTTTGGATTCTAACCCTTTACCAGCTATATCATTTGCAAATATCTTCTCCCACTCAGTGGATTGACTTTTAGTTTTGTTGACTATTTCCTTTGCTTCTGTAGAAGCTTTTTATTTTGATGTAGTCCCAATAATTTACTATTGCTTTTGTTTTCCTTGAGTCAGGAGACATATCTAGAAAAATGTTGCAATGACGATGTCAGAGAAATTACTGCCTGTGCTCTCTTCTAGGATTTTTATGGTTTCAAGTCTCACATTTAGGTCTTTAATCCATTTGGAGTTGATTTGTGTGTGTGTGTAAGAAAGTGGTCCAGTTTCATTCTTTTGCACGTAGCTGTCCAGTTTTCCCATCACCATTTGGTGAAAAGATTGTCTTTTTCCCATTGCATATTTTTACTTCCTTTGTCAAAGATTAATTGGCCATGTAATCATGGGCTTATTTTGGGCTTTCTGTTCTGTTCCATTGATCTATGTGTCTGTTTTTGTGCTAATACCATACTGTTTTGATACTACAGCTTTGTAGTATATCTTGAAATCTGGGATTGTGATACCTCCAGTTTTGTTCTTCTTTTTCAAGATGACTTTAGCTCTTCAGGGTTTTAGGGTTCCATACAAATTTTATAATTGTTTGTTCTATTTCTGTTAAAGTATTTTTAAGGGCAGGAGGCGTTATATATTATACTAGCAAAGAAAAAAATGTGCAGATCTTTTTAAAATAAATAAACGATATAATTATATGTTATGTATATATCCATAAAAGCATATTATATATTGTATGAAAATTATATATAAATTAAGATATGCATATATGATATATTTAAGGCAAAGTTGGTTATACCTTTATTTACATGTAAATTCATAAATTAAGAGTCACAGTTTTATATACACCACAAGACTGATGAATACATGTGTTATTTGCTGTCAGAATGTGCTTGGTCAGACTGTTTTTAGCTTTTGTGCTTATAACAAGTAATGAAAACATTGGCTTTCCAGTCAACCAAATATTTGTTTTGCTGCTACTTACTTGTTACTGTAGACTAAATAATTTTTCTTGCCTTCAGCAGCATAAATATGGTTTTAGTCCAGCTTGTGGACACTTCAGCTTTAATTTTATTCCTTTGCATATAATACCACATGTGTGCTCCTATAATAAAATTGTAAGTACTTTATTTTCTGTCTTATGGTGAAGGGGCTCATTGTACTCAGGTATACAAAAATGATTCCAGAAGAAAAAGATAATGGTATCTGCTAAAATGAAAGAGGGAAAGAGAATGCTGGCATGGAACATAGAAATATAACTCTTTTAAAGAAAAAAGCAGACATCGAAACTCTTAAATGTTTAAAACAGGGCATCCTGTATGCTTTTCAATAAAAACTGGTGATAGTTGTGGTAAAATATTTCATCAGTATGATTGTACTCCTAGGTCAAAAAAAGATGGAGACAAGGGGGAAAAAATGAAGTTAATGAATAAAACAAATGTTACCCTAGATCATGGCCCTATTTGTGTCTCACTAAGGAGAGGTATAGGATTATATGAAATATATTTATTTTTATAAAGGAATTTAAGAAATTATCAGAAAATACTGATACAGGACAAAACATTTTATAATGAGCATTCAGACAGTAGCAAGCTGATTTTCACAGTCTGGGAAGTTCACTGAATTTCAGAATCAAAGTCGGCTAAACCTGCTTCTACTTCTTAGCACCCTGTACTCACCCCATCTTCCCACTTAGAGCATGGGAGTGTAATTATCTCTTTATTTGCTGCTGTAGAGCAATATACCGTGAATTTCTGAAAAATCCATCTTGATCATAGTTCATTTATTTAACAAATACTTATTGAGTGTATACTATGTGCCAGGTACTTTTTTGATACTTTGGAATCACCAGGTAACAAAATAAAGACCTCTGAAATCCTTTGCAATGTATATGCATATGAAATCACTGCAATGTAAACTTTAAATATCTTAAAAGTTTATTTGTTAATTGTACCTCATGGGGAAAAAAAGACCTCTGCCTTAATGGACCTTACATTCTACCCATATTTGCAAAGTTATTGACACATATATTATAGATTTTCCCTCACTCTGATAAGATGTCTGTAGCAACTTGAAGCATAATGTCTTTATAGAATAGCATCCAAAGCAGAAGGAAAGGTAGATGCCAGGACCTTTCCCTTTATGGGAAAGAAAATCTTTCCCAGAACACCCACCAGACTTCCCTTTGCATATCACTGATCAAAAGTGGATCTCTGAGAAACAAACTGAGGGCTACAGAGGGGAGGGGGATGGGGGAATGGGATAGACTGGTGATGGGTAGTAAGGAGGGCACGTATTGCATGGTGCACTGGGTGTTATATGCAACTAATGAATCATCGAACTTTACATCAGAAACCAGGGATGTACTGTATGGTGACTAACATAATATAATAAAAAAAAACATTAAAAAAATAATAAAAAAATACTCCCCCCCAAAAATGTGGATCTACTGAGAGTGAACGTGTGACCTCGACCAATCAATGGCAAAGCGGAGTGGGATTTCTTAACTAAAAGCAAGCAGAGGAAAACTTCTTTCACCACAACTACCAACTCACCTGCATTGTGGGCCATTTGTTTGCCTGCCCTCCTGTAAATATGGATGAGCTATTCATACTCTGAGGCCAACTCCCTCACTTGTGCAGTAGATCTTGCTGCCTCTCACCCTTACTTGCAAACAACACTCCAGACAGTTCTCTTCTTTCATTCCTGCATCATTAAACTTCCCTCTTCACTGGATCATTTGCCATCAGCATGAAAACACGCTGTATTTTCTACACACACACACACACACACACACACACACACACACACACACACAAGTTGCCTATTCCCATATCCCCCTCCAGGTACTGCCCTTTAGCGCTGTCCCTATCCAGAAAAAAAAAAAAAATCCTTGAAAGAATGTACGTGCCTGCCATGTCTAATTTCCTCTCCTCTCATTCCCTCTTAAATTTACTTGATATACTTCCATTCTCACAAGTCAACTGCTTAGCCCTCTTCTTAAGTAATTGATTGCCAGCATTGTGCACTATTGATCACACCCTCCTCTTGGAATCACCTTTTTACTTGGCCTCTCATTTCTTCTTATACTACACTTACTTCTTTACTTGTGTCTTTTAACCAATGGATTTAAATATCATCTATATGCTTATAAATTCCAAAGTATTTAATAGACATCTTAAACTTAACGTGTCCCAAATTGAACTACTGATCTTATCGTCCAAACCTGCTCCTCCTGAAATCTTCCCTATCTCAGTTAATCTTTGAGTCACCCTTGACTCCTCTTTTTTTTTTTTTTTATACCACTCATCCAACTGATCAACAAATCTAGGATATATAACCTAGCCACTTCTACTGTTACCACTCTGGTGGGAGCCACAACCATTTCTCACCTAGATAAGTGCAGTTGACTAGTAACTGGTTTCTGTTTCTACCTTTGGCCTCTGAAAGTCTATTCTCAGTATAGTAGCCAGGATGGTCCTTCAGAAATCTAAGTCAGATCTTGTCACACTTCTTTATTTAACTCACCAGTGGGTTTCTTAAAAGCTAAAGCCCCCTACAGTTGTCTGCAAGGGTTTGCATAATCTATGCCCCACCTCTGTTTTACCTCTGGCTTCATCTCCTTTTACTTCTCTCTCTACTCTCTTCTAGGCAGAGCAGCCTCTTTGCTCTGAGTACTTTTGGCATGCTCCCTGCCTCAGGGCCACTGCACGTGCTGTTACCCTATCTGGTCTGCAGTTCCTCCAGATAATCCACATGACTCATTCCCTTACCTCTCAGGTCTTTTTCTCAGTGAAACTTTCTCTGACCACTTTTGCCGGGTACTCCCTGAACTGCCCTTCCTTACTTCATTGTTCTCTGTATTATATTATCACCTTCTGATATACTGTGTGTTTTACTTATTTACTGTTTTCTGTCTTCCCCACTAGAATTTTTGTCTGTTTTAAGAAAACACCTAGAACAATAAAGATGAACTAAATGGCTTCAGTCATGATTTGTCCCCTGATACTGAGCATTCTGTTGCCTAAACCAAATCTGGATTTTGTTAGCAAAAAAAGAAGGTAGAAGAATTAATACTTGGGCAGTCAACTGTGTCTTTAACACAAGTCCATACTTGTGAGTAACTTTTTATCTCTTTATTTTTCTCCCCCTGCCCTCATTTGTCTCTTACAAGAACCCTTGAGGAAGGTAGGACAGGTAGTATTTTGCACAAAAAAATTGTGGCTCAGATAATTAATTTTTCTCCAAGAGCACAAGCACAGCTATAAGGACCTGAATTGCCTGACAGCAACTGCAGTCTTGTTCCCAGAGTGGTTACAGTCAGTAGCTAGTGCAGCACTGTGTGGGTTACTGTATAATCTTCCCTGTGAGCCAAGAGATTATGAATCTGCCTTTCTTTTTGCCTGTCTTCTCAAAATGAAAAACAAAACAGAACAAAAAAAACCTCAAAACACTGCATATTTAATATGAGGTTTTATTCTTTCCTGTATCTTGGACGAAAGTACTTTTGTAATAACATAAATTAGCTACTGATATATTATTTACTATCATTATGTACTTTTTAACAAAATGGATTATCAGAATATGTTGCATTGCTATCAGATTTCTCCATATTTTGCCCACATCATTCCCCTCTCCTCTTTACGGAAAATTATCTCTCCTAGCAATCATTCAAGCCAGAACCAGAATTAGAATATTCCAAATGCTAAATAAAATTGTTATTTTTAATCAGTCAAGTAAGGTGAGCATGCATGATTGTCATCTATTTTGTTAGGTAGTAGAGAAAAAGACACTTGTAAACTCTTTTACCTAAAAGGCATTATTTAAGGCATTTAAATATGTTGAGATACTAATATGCTAGCTATGTCTATAGACATAGACATAGACTATAAATGTGTACACATTATATAATGTGTATAATAAATGCATATAATGAAACATCTAACACTAAAACTATCCTGAATGTGATTTAATCCCTCTTTGACATTTCAAAATACGCTTCTGAATTTTGTGGCTCTTTTTGGTGAATGTCAAGGTTATTATTTATCATTGCCTTGTGAATAAACAGGTGTTCAGGTTCACAAAACTTGTGGAGAATGGAGTGAAGGACATTCAAGTTCCTTATTCAGTGAAGAAGGCACAGTGGCTGCCCCTATGTTCTAATATGAGGTGAGAGGATGGAACAGAAGCAAGCACTTGGGCTAGATTGGTCTGGGACTTGACAATGAATACATCTATGCTAAGTTTAAGAAAGGTGTTTATTAATGAAACCAGTATTTCCATTTGCCCTTATTAGCTTTTACAGTTGTAAAGTTACCTGTCTCAAGTTTTACGTCTTTCTTACAATCAGACAAGCAATTTCTTTTCTGTCTGAGTTTTATATGGACATCATAGGTTGTCTGTGGTTTTTGGTTAGCATGATGAGAAGTCAGCCCTCTCAGCTGACTAGGACTTACATTCTTGTCTTTACTATTACTCTCATGCTTAATCTGCTGATGTAAAAGGACCAAGCATAAGCTTGCAACAAAAAGAACTCAGTTTAGTTGCTAGTATGCATATCTATGTGGCCACTTATTATTTCCTTTAGATTTACATTTTTCATCTCATTGTTTGAGTACCTTCTTTTCTATACCAGCCACTTATTTTACTTTCTTTGATCCTTTGTTTTCTAAAAACTAAAAACATTTTTTTTATCGGCAACTTGTGATAGTTCCATTCCAACAACGTTTCTATATATCATCTTACTGCTACTTCCTAAAAAGGAAACATTCCCTACAGCCAGCAACTGTTCCACCTTGTTCCTCATCAGTAGGGCTGGCACCAGTTCAAGTTCTGTCAACACTGTTCCATCAGATAAAGCTGTTGGTAAAAGAAAGGATGAGGGGGGTAGTGTGCATGCACACGATTCAAGCACCAATGAGCAAGCTAACAGCATTCCACTGCTTCCATGTTAGCCTGCATGCCTGTGCCTTGCTTGAAGTCTACTCTAATTCAGCTGTACCTTAGTGCTCATAGTGACACTTGATCATGCATGTATCAGCATCTGTCTGATAATAATCTACTCATTTGGATAAGAGCTCAAGTTTTCTGTTTTTCATTGACGAAATGGCTAATAATTAAGCATATGTACAAGATCTTTATGTAAACATCATTTTTAATAGGCTAAAAGCCTAATCAAAATATAAGCAGGATGCCTGCAATTTGTTATCATCTGTATTGTTTCACTAGTTAATAACACAACTGAATAAGCTTCACTTTTTGAAAATGTTGATAGCATGGAAAGTTTCCGTTTATCTAGTATAATGATGATCTTCTATAAAGCAAGAAAACAAGTGTCAGACAGAAATATTCCCTATGGACTTCCTCTCCCTGTGGAAAGAAAACTGGCATTACATGTAAAGTTTTTTTGGATAGAGCATTATAAGACATATCACTGTGATTGCTGAACCTCCCCCCGGAGTTTCAGATTCAGCAGGTATGGGATGGGGTCCAATAATTTGCATTTCTAATAAGCTCCCAGGTGATGCTGATGCTTTAGGTTCAGGGGCACACCTTGAGAACCACTCCTTTACCCAACATTAGAGGAGTGGTTTTCAAACATTAGAATCACCTATTTAAAAAACAAAACAGAGCAACAAAAATATCACTGGGTCCCAAGGAATAACCCTCATTCAGAACACTACCAGTCAACCATGTTGGATCACATTTTTTGTTATGTGATCGGTTACTGTGTCAAATCAGAAAAGATTTAGTCAAAGTCTTCAGTCTCTGAATTCTCTCCAGTTAGTATGATCCTTGCCAGTTCTAAGGGCACAGAGTTTCCAGGCAGTTGCACCATCTTTATTACTTGCTTCATCTTTACCTTGCTGCTCTTCTGTGAGTCTCTCAGAATCCCTTTATCTGTTAGTCTAGACTACAGCTTAGAGGTTAGAGTAGGGTTTTTCAAATTGTAGCCAGTAATTAACTGGTGGATCATAAAAATCAGTAGCATATCTTAATCAACATTTTTTTTAATTTAATGAAATGGCACAGATCAGAAAACATAAGAATGTATCACATGTAGGTAGGGTAAATATTCTTTTATGAAATTTTGAAGTTTTTTTCTTTATATTTTCTTGAACAATATAAAATTGCCCTTTTTGTAGATAAACAAAACATGTCAGTGGTTTCGTATGGTTTAACCTTATATACAGTTTTATATGTTAGCTATATACATATATGTATGTGGAGTTAATATGAAAAAATATTTCCTGTGATACGTCACAGTACAAAGAGTTAAAAAACAAAACCACTGGGTTTGAATAAATGTCTGATAGCACTGTGCTAAATAACCTTCCCAAAACCCACAGAATGTTTTTCTCTAGTTCTAAATTAGATGGTCTCTGCTACGTAGAACAAGACTAATTCATGGGAAACAGTTTATATTTAATACTGAAACTATTAATAACTAACAGTCATAATTAACAGTATTCCAAGTGCTTACTTGAATTTTGGTGTGCAGATGAGCTATATAACATTCAGACATCACAGCAGTGAGAACTGCTATAGTGAAGAAATGAGCCTGCCTAGAGGAAAGGGCACACTCCTGTAACATCTTCAGTTCTGTACCAAGTAGTTTATAGAACCTTGATTCCGTAGAAGAAATAATCTATAAGTCAGAAACCATGAGTAGTACCCAGCTTTGATGAGGATCAGTTAACAGTTTGACCTTGACAACCACTAGCTTTAATGTGGTGAAGGACTTTCTGAATGGGAAGACTTACCAATTTTAGAGCTTATAGTACCTTACAGAGAGTTTTAATTTTATTTAGTTGATGTTTTTTAGTTTTTCTTTTAGATGTAATTTTTCTTTTAAGAACCTTGGGAAGGGACGCTTGGGTAGCTCAGTTGGTTAAGCTTCTGCCTTCAGCTCAGGTCATGATCCCAGGGTCCTTGGATTGAGTCCGGCATTGGGCTCTCTACTCAGTGGGGAGCCTGCTTCTCCCTCTCCCTCTGCCCCTCCCCCCTGCTTGTGCTTGCTCTCTCTTTTGCTCTCCCTCAAATAAATAAAATAAAAAAAAAAAAAAAGAAACAAATTTGGGAAATGTAGGAACTATAACCTCAGGGAAATTTATTATCTTAGAAAATAAAAAATTTCTTAAGATTTCCTAAACTGGGGGCACCTGGGTGGGTCAGTCGGTTAAGCATCTGACTCTTGGTTTCAGCTCAGGTCATGATCTTGGGGTGGTGAGATCTAGCCCTACATCAGGCTCTATGAGTAGTCTGCTTGAGCAATCTCTCCTTCTCTCTCTGCCCCTCCCTCCACTCTCTCCCTCTCCCTCTCTCTCAAAAACATAAATCTCAAAAAAAATGAGAAAATATTCCTAAAGTGAATGTGAAATCCAAGACCTCAGGGAGAATTATTTTGGATACTGTTTTATTGTCTAGATACCCAGATGTATTTTTAGAAAAAAAAACATCATTCATCACATGTCAATGAGGGGTTAGTGTTTGCATATTTTCTTGAGTGAATAGAATTAGATTTAGATCTGAAAAGACAACAATATCCTCAAAACAAATCTGTTCTCTGTACATTTTTCTTAACAAACTCCACCCCTTTCTTATACGTTTCTAGTGCCTTATGTCCTACTGTGACCCTTTTAGCCACAATTTTTCTGTTGGACTATTTTAACAACCTGCTAACAGGCTGCCAACAGATCTCTGTTGCTAATCTCAGATCCTGCCAATGCATTCTGTGTGTGGCTTTTCTTAAACACAAACTTGATCACGTGTCAGTCCCCTTCATAAAATTCTTTAATGGCATCTCATTTCCTACAGGATGAAATCCTTTGCATGCCATGCAAGGCCCTACATGGCTGAACTTTGCCTGCCATACCAGTCTCATCTCTCATTATGAATCCTGTGCTCCATACAGGCTAAATTTTTCTACATACCAACCTATTCCCCACCTCAGCCTTTGCTGTCACTACTTCCTCTTACTAGAATACCTTCCATATGCAGTGAATATGGCCTCAAAATTCAAGTTGCTGTTTAAGTCCATTTCTCTAAGATGCCTTTTCTAATTTCTCCTTCATCAGTACACCAATGGTTCCCAAGCTTTTCTGTACATTAGAATCACCTGGAAATCCCAAAGCTCAAGAAGTGAAATCCAGGTGTCAGTACTTTTTGAAGTTCCCCAGGTATCTGGTCAATTTTCTTTAAATATTCATCTGTATCTTCCTGGAATTCTTTCATTTTTTTACTTTTACTTTAACTGCTTAAGCCACCTGAAAATTATTTTAGCCCATGATGTGGGGTGAGGATACATGGTTTGTAATTCAGCAGGTGAAAGAGACAAACTACCAATAATACAGCATGGTATATATTCTCATTAAGGTTTGAGGGAGCAAAAGAAAGGCAATTAAATCTAGATGGCAACATATCTTTCTGGATGCATGAATTCAAGTTCTATCACAGGGTCATGAGTTCAAGCCCCACGCCGGGCACAGAGCTTACTTTAAATAAATAAATAGATAAACAAACAAATAAATATATTACCAATAAACAAATAAAGCATTCTAATATTTTCTTTTCACCTCTCAAGTGGGTCATTTTATACACTAGAAACCTCTCAACTTTTACAAATTTTTGAAGCTGCTGGTTCAGGTGAGTAAGTTAGTTGAATGAAAGTGTTCCCCTCAGAGGATACAGTACATGCAAATGCATGAGATGAAAGAAAGCACAGTACTTTTTCTTATCTTGCAAGTTGTGTGTATGAAACACATAGTGGAAAGGATATGGAATTTTTCATGCAGTCATTTTTACCCTCTCCCTTACTGTAATAACTTAGGCTTGATGACAAAATATCTATTTACTCTTCAAACATCTAAGAAAGAATAATAAATAAAGGTTTTATTATACTATGTAAGTCCCTATTTTTATTATTATTATTTGGCAGTGTATATGATACACTGTATTACTATATTTTCTCTCTAGAAGCAACCTTCAGTTTGGTCTCCTTTCAAATAATCCCAACCAAGAATGAGAAGCATGAGTTTCCTTTTTACCACTTTTGTCTGGTTTATTTCTAAACATCTTATTTGCAGTATTATCTGTGATGTAAGGAGAGTAGCTGAGTCTGTGATAGAAAAACAACTAAAATAAGTCCTTTGTACTTTGCCTTCCACAAAACCCATAGAGAAGTCCCTTAGCCTTTATGGCACACTGATGAATTGCCATATGAGGCATATATTGAAGAATAATTATGTTTATTCTTACCGATTTGTAGTTAAAGAGAAAATGGTTGCAGTATTTACTACAGCCAAAGACTTGTGGTCTGTGGTATCTTGTGAAGATGTTAGGCAGACTATTGGGATAGAATCCAGTCAACTCAGTCTCTCAGAAATATTTCTCAAGGTTGGCTTGCATATTTTTCTATTATCCATACTTTTACTGCCTTGGATATTTTAACAGTGTAGCATACTAATTAATTTACTACATTAAATGCCTTAAAGGAAATAGTAATTAATAATGAATTTACCATCTAAGACAATAAAGACAAAGCATCTGTGAGGCAACTCAAGCCTTCACTCCAATGAGTGACAAAGCTGAGAATAGAATGTGAAGTTGCTAACTCAAAATATTGAACCCAGCCCATTCAATGTGTTGGCTTTGTTTTGTGACTAAGCCAAAGGTGTTTTTTTTTTTTTTTAAATAATCAGTGAGAATGTGTCTGTAATTATGTTCTAATCCAAAATAAGAGGGTGAGAAATTTTTCACTTCACCAAGAAAAAAATACAAGATTGCTTTAGTTAACAGTTTCAGCTTATGAAATTAATCAGACAAACCCAAATAATCCTTCTTTATTAAAAAATTAATTAATGCCATTTCAGAGCTCAGGCACTTTGAAAAATAACTTTTTTTCTTTCCCCAGCACATATGTTTTTGTAATGTAGAGTTCAGAGACTTTAACTTTAGTTGATATATCATCCTAATGAGTATTATATTTCCATTGTTTTCTGATAATTTTTTGGCTACAGGTACCACAAAAGAAATGTTCAGAGACATTAAGCTTAAGGTGGCACCTGACGACTGCAGCTTTTCAAGGTCTGGGACGAAGAAGGCCAGTTATTCAGACTCCCCACTCTCCCAATTACTTTTTCTAGGAATCCATTTTCCTCTGAAAAATTACTTTCCTTTTAAAAAGACATCTTAATTCATTTAAATAATATCTGTCAAGTATCTGAAAACTTAACAAACACTGTTTCAATCTCTAGACATAAAATGGTGAATAAAACAGAAAAGTTCCTGCCCTCTAGGAACTCACATTCTTGGGTCCAGCTGTGGTACCCACCTCAGTCAGAGCTCACTGAACATGCTTTTCCAAATTTCAACTTTTTTCAAAAGGATAGGTCTTTCCAGTGGCAACTCCATCCCTGTTATAGTTAAATAATTTATCATGCATAAAGCACTTAGAATACTGACTGGCACGTGGAAAGCACTATTTGTACAAATGTCCTACAGGTAGAGGATAAATAGAGCAGAGCATTTTCCATCCTACCGTATGCCAGCAGATAGTGCTTATTCTTTTTTTTTTTTTTTAAGTAATCTCTACACCCAATGTGGGGCTCAAACTTAGAACCCTGAGATCAAAGTCTCATGCTCCACCGAATGAGCCAGCCAGGCACCCCAGACAGAGCTTATTCTTAAGCAAATTCAGATTTATAGGTAAGCATCATGATAAGAATGCTACATTTGAACATCCAAATTTATGGAAGTATAAATTAAGTTTTGATAATTTGCCTCACAAAAGGATTTTCCACATTTCTTCCAATTATAAATTATACTGGTGCTTTGAAAATATGATTTAATATACAGAAATATTTTTTATTCAAACAAATATATTAATAAAATGAAAAATATATCTACTCCTTGCTGCTTCAAATGAGATTTAATCTTTTGAAGGGAGCCATAACTATAAAGTAGCTTATAGACATAAAATATGATACCCTATATTCAATGCCAAATAATAATACCTCATATTTATATAATATGAACAGTTTACAAAGTCTTGTCACATGCCTCTTTACATTTAGTTCTGTAACAGTCCTGAGAAGTAGATTTAACCAGTCCTGTAGTTTCTGTTTCGCCAACGAAGAAACCAAAGCATTAAAGACATTTAGTACTCAGCCTAACTGAAACACAGTTGAGGAATCAGAGCTTCTGTCCAATATTCTTTCCACTATAAAACTGAAAAGCATTGTTTCCTTAAGAAAACTAAAAACCAAATAAATAAAAAATAAAATAAAATAAGCCACAAGCAAAATGACCTGTTAGCTGGAAGCCAGAATCGGCAGACTGAGGGCTGGTCTACAGCTCACAGCATTACCGGTAAGACTAAGCAAGGTGACCCCCATCCAACTCAGACTCCAACCCCAGTTCCGGAAAGCATATCTGAACACAGGTCAACTTCAGATGAAGCATAACTGGAATACCTTTGTCCTACCCTCACCTCATCTCAAAATTTAGTTTGTTAGAGATATCATTTAAGATGGGGAATGAGGTAGAGGCGTGAAATCTGAATCCGAATAAGTGTACCTCTAGTAGAGAATGTGGTCTATGCAGGTTCAAAAATTCTGAGACAATGAATACAGCCAGAAACAACTGGGCATAGTACTTTGAATTGTACATACTTCACATTTAAGTTAGACTATTCTGATAGATACGGTAAAATCATTTTACCAGGATACTTTTCAAAGTGCCTTCCTAAACTAAGTCTTCCCAACAAGACTTTGGGAGTCAATTTCTCTCTCTCTCTCTCACTTGCCTTTGTCCTCTTGTTCACTGAACTACTGAGGAAGGCATTGTTTTCATTAAGAGAAGTGTGGGCATCAGGAAACTTGCAACTTTAGCCTCCGATTTACCAACTAACTCAAACTAGTATCGTAATAAGAAAATATGCTTTAAATTTTTATTTTTGGGGGGGAGATGAGTTCAAACAACATACCAATCTAGGGTGGTTCAGCACACTTCACTAATTTGACAAAAGGCTCGCAAATACTTGTAAATGATTTCCTTGCACTATAGACCTGCAAGGTATGTCTTATGGCTACTTGTTACTTACCAAAATAGTTCCAATTCATTAATCTCGCACTTAAGTACTTGCATGATCAGATTTTTCTTATTTTCCTTATTCCCCATCTTGTTCACCCATTCTTCACTTTCACAGAACATTTTTCCTCTTTCTCATGTGCATCCTGTACTACGTTGTCTTCCTGCTTGGTTATGATGTCTCTTCTACCTGCTATGGTAGGTACATACAGGCCCAGTTCTTTCTCCTACAAGGCCCAGTTATGCTGCCATTTTCTCCTCCCAATTTTCCCTCTGTCTCCTCTAAATGAATTTCCTAAGTATTTTATCAGGACCTCTCATGTCATTTGTACCACCGCACAGTTAAAGAGTATTAACTATCTTATCCCTTTTGCAGCCTATAAGCTCCTTAACATTGGGAACCATCTATGTTTCACTCACTCCCACATACACTAGTGCCCCCTTCGCTCCCATAACTGCTTGCAGTGTAAAAGAATAGAAACAGCATGGGCTTTGAAGTCTGACAGCCCGGATTTCAAATCCTTGCTCTATCATTTACTAGCCATATAACCTTGGGCAAGATACTTAACCTCTCTAAACCTGTTTCCTCTTGCATATAATAGAGACGATAATACCTATTCTGTTGTTACTAGAAACAAGAATTAAGTGAGAAAACAGGCACAGAGTTCTTAGTATTATATCTCAGACATGCTAGGTCCTAAAAAGTGGTGATAGTACTAGTAGTAGTAGTCTTAACTTATATTTTAGAAGCCACTTTATTGCTTCGGTGCCTCAGCCACACAGGGATAAAACGAAGCCCATGCGTATCACACATGCAAGTATTTAAGGACTATTTTGAACTGGTCTGTAAACTCTTATAACTACTTGGAGAAAAGTACCTCATAAATTTACTACAAAACAGTAGAACTCTCCTTTAAGTGCTATTAGAAATGCAGATATTCTGCAGTATTTAATTTACTAGGATAATCATAGCCTTAGGCAATTTTAGGTAGCAATTCTTTCTTTAGTATCCTCCCTGATTGGCTTCATGAAATCTTTTTATCTTGAAGAATTTTGTATTTTTTTTAATCTTATTGCTACAACACAGAGTATAGAATTTGTAGCCTCCATATCTAGAATGACGGTCAATGTCGGGATGTTGTCAAAATGGCCATCAAACTGCAAGAACTGTGGGTCATACCATCTGGAGGAGTACAAAGTGTGCTCTGTTGAGAAACCTGAGGGCAACATCAGTCAATCTCTGTGCTGGTCCTAGGGTCCAAGTGAGGAAGAATGAAGTAAATTTGAACAGAAACAACAGACTAGAGCTGACAGGTGGAGAGCTGAAGCCCCCAGAAGTAAAGCTATTCATGTTCCTCGATAATTCTCAGTAATCATTTTTATATTGTAATTGTTTCTTGTGGTCATTATTAATTAAGAAAAATGGAGAAACATCTGATAAAAAGCTTATCAGATAGAGTCTATATAACAAAAAATTGTATTAGTAATTTAAAGCAATTTCATGTTTAGGGTTCAGGACCTGTCTTTACTGGTATAATTTCTCTTCATCTCTTAATTTATAAGTTCATTTAATTCATTTGAATTGATTTTTAGTATAATACTTTGTGGTAACTAATTTATGTGTTGTTATATAAGTTATTACCAATGTGACTGCTACCTGAATTATAAACTCAACAAAGCAATATGCTTGGGAAAGTAAAAGATAAAAATTAAGAAAACTAATTAGATAATTAAATCTATATTGAAGAGTCATGCCATTTTATAAATGGTCACACTGTAGTATAAATGTGTATAGTTTTCAAAGTGATTATTAGACTGTAATGAAACACATCTGTGGTGATTATACATTCCAGAGAGAAAGTACACATGGTAGTGTATGCAGGGAGGAAACAACATTGAGTTGTCAGAAGATCTGGTTTCTGATATTCCAAGATTAGCACAACCATTTGACCTCTCTGAACCTCACTTTTTTCATCTGTAAGGGAACAGGTTATTGCTGCCCAAGAACTTCTTAGTACTAATATTTTGTGTTGTGATTGTGGATCTACTCCTTTTATAGTGAATTTAAAAATTAAGATTAAGTAGCCAGCAGATTATAAATATACAGAAGCCCTAGATATGAACTCACTTATTCACAGGCTACTCCTGTTAGAAATGTTTAATGGAAAATACAGCTGAAAATCAGTATTTTTGTGCAGAGATAAAAGAACTAAAATCTAGTCAGGCCGAAATTAAAAATGCTTAACTGAGATGCAAACCCAAATGGAGGCCATAAAAATAAGGATAGACAAATCAGAGGAGTGAATCAGTGATATATAAGATAAAACTATGGAAAATAATGAAGCTGAAAAGAAGAGAGAAAGAAAAGTAATGAATCACAAAGGTAGACTTAGGAAACTCAATGACTTATTAAAATGTAGGAACATTCATATCATACAGAGTCCCAGAAGATGAGGAGAGAGAAAAATGGGCAGAAGGTTTATTCGAACAAATTATAGCTGAAAACTGCCCTAATATGGGGAAGGACACAGATATCAAAATCCAAGAAGCATAAAGAACTCCCATTAAATTCAACAAAAGCTGACCATTGCCAAGGCATATCATAGTCAAATTCACAAAATACCGACAATGAAAATAAGTGTTTTTGTATTTATATTCCAAAATGAAATACAGTCTGAAAGTCTGGATTAATTTAACTGTATTATGACTTGTTACCTTCACATTTCTCAAATCAGGTAATAGAAAAACACAGGAAAATATTCTGTATTACATTATTTTGAGGATTATTTTAAGCCTAAAAAACATGAAGCAGTGAAGCTAGGATGAACAGGGAAAGAAAAAGAAAAATTCCATGTAAATGTAGACTGAATTCCATTTAATCACTGTTCAGTGTTGAAGCATATGTCATTATTCAGTGTTCAACCATACTTCAGGTAGTCTCAGAATTATTTAACCACTTTTGACTTATTTTCATGGAACTGTAGGCTTATTTTGACCACCAGGTGGAGCCAGTATTGTTCAATTTGTAATGTAAAAGATATGCTGAAAATAAAAAGTGGTTAAATAAAATGAATAAATCATAGATTCCTTATTTTAGTTCATAGTACAGAAAGAAATTAAACTTTCAGCCTAGTCTTCCCCTAAACTTCTGCCTAGTCTTTGTAATGTGCATATAGACGCCTCTATTAAATAATTTCTTGATTGTGAATAATTTTCATCTTGGCAGTTTCATTGGATAAAGAGACCAGTTTTCTTCTGATTCACTTTTTAAAGATGTCATCTAAGCAACTTTCAATTATCTTTAAAAGAAAATTAGTACAGGGCGCCTGGGTGGCTCAG
This sequence comes from Ailuropoda melanoleuca, assembly GCF_002007445.2. Classification (NCBI taxonomy): domain Eukaryota; kingdom Metazoa; phylum Chordata; class Mammalia; order Carnivora; family Ursidae; genus Ailuropoda; species Ailuropoda melanoleuca. Next base: position 43,655,151 of record NC_048220.1, read on the forward strand.
TTAATTAAGCGTCTGCCTTCAGCTCAGGTCATGATCATCGGGTCCTGGGATCGAGTCCTGCGTCAGTCTTCCTGCTCAATAGGGAGTCTGCTTCTCTCTCTCTCTCACTGTCCCTCTGCTTCTCCCCACTGCTTGTTCTCTCTCCCTCTCAAATAAATAGAATCTTAAAACACACACACACACACACACACAGGAACCCCCCCCCCCAAAATTAGTGCAAATTTAATCTCTTGTCATTCAATAAATACTATGGATTATAATTATGAAAAATGATAATAAAAAGTATATTATATGTAAGCTCTCATCTTAATGTCAGAGAATATCCCCATTGTCATTTCCATGATGGATTTTCCTATTAAAACAAACCAAAAAATAGGCATTCTGACTGGGGGGAGGATATGTAGTTTATCCCCAGCAGCTCCTCAAGGAGATGGTAAAGCTACAACTCTGTAAGAGATTCTACCCAGAAAGCGTAGTGTTCAAGTAATCAGAGGTAACTGCCTTAAAGTTGACTTCTACTCCTCTTACCTATTTAATACATGTCAGAAATCATTTATCTGTAACTCAATTTAACAACTATCTACTGAAAAAGTATTTGTATGCTAAGGGCCCTAAGCCCCTACAAGTCCCTCAAAAAAGTCTTTCATTCAGCAAGAGCAATAAGGCAACTATGGATACTGTTGTAATTTAAGATCTAAAATTAATCAAATTGTTCCTTTGTCCATTCAGCTACTATTTATTGAGTATATACTATATGCAAGGCATATGTAGGCCACAAACAGGGCATAATCCCTGCCACGTGTGTTTGTAGCATAGGGGGCAATACAGACAAAGAAGCAGTTATGATTTAGTGTTTAAACTGTTTAAAGGTTCAAATGAGGGGGAAAATATGACTAAGGATTATCAAGCAAAAGTCATAAAGGATTCTTCCTAGGTAGAAATTATTTATATATACCCCCTATTTGGCAAACTCTGTTTCCCATTTATTATGGTGTGGGAGGAATTTAGAACCTTTTTTGGGTAGGATTTTATTTCATCAAACACATCCAACTGGTGACCTGATGACTTTCTATGTCAAATTGGAATATTTTCTAAATTTTCTTGTGTGTCAAACGTGAAGAAGAAATAACCAAGCTGGTTAAGAACTTGTCATTTAGAGCCAGACTACGGGTTCATAGTCTCATGTTTATAGTCCCTTAGATAAGTTACTTAACCTCTTACTACCTTAATTTCCTTATCAGCAAAATAGGGCTAATATTATGCCTTCCTTAAAGGGTTGGTTTATCAGGATTAACCAAATAACTCAGGTACTGGTATCTGGCACATAATGAGTACTTAAAATGTTAACTATCATGGGTATCTCTTTTCAAGTCTGGTACTTTTCCTAGAATTAAGAACTGGTGTACATAAAATTTGATTTAAAAAAAAAAAACACTTTTTAGCTTCCAGAAAGTATGGTAAGATACAGCTGCGTATCACCGGCATTGATATTTTCTAATACCATTAAAGTCTATCTCTTTTGTTTTCAAATGCTGTTTACTATTAGCAATAACATATTACTTTTATTTACTTAAAAGTTTTTGTTTATTACGGGAATTTTTTAAAAATTTCTTTGAAGTACTGGATCCCAATATATTTAAAATAATTTATAAGTAGCCTTACTAATAGTTTTTGATACATACTGATTATTCAATAAGCTTTTTTAAAAGAATGAATGAATGTAACAGCTACTTGGAGCTGTTAAGCTCCTTGAGCTCTGGTCCTGAGACAGTGTTGGGAATAAGCCCTTTATCTATAAAATGAGATTTGTAGATGGATACCATTGGTTCATTAGCTAAGTAACCACAGTTGAATAGTCATCGTCCCTTTATGTTCAGAACAAAAAGGTTTCACAGTGAAGAGATTCAAGTGGAGCAAGGATTAAGTTTCTGACTAGCTCTCAGAGGAGAGGTTAAAGGCATTCTTTATAACATGCAGGGACAGAAGTGCAGTACTTAACTTTGTCACCTAAACTAAGAGTCAGAACACATGTTTTAGCCCAGGCTCTGCTGCTGATACCCCTGGGAGACTGGCTGAGTAACTTCACTTACCTAAACATTGGTTACCTCATCAATAAACTGAGAAGGTAGATGAGAAGGTCCTCAGGGTAACTTCTAGCTCTGGTGCTCTAGTGAACTGATACTCCAGTGATAAACTGTTGATTATAGTGATGTTGGGCATTCTCTCCACCAGAACCTTTCACATATATTACCTAGTTTTATCTCAGAGATAACTAAGATACTTCATTCTAACACTAGAACATATATAAGCTTTAAGCCCTCTAAGGAATCAGTAGTTTGAAACTTAAAGTCAATGGCTTGATCTCTTAACTTCATTTCACCCTTTAGATTACATAATAAAATGAAAAGTCTGCATCATATATGTTTTAGATGCCTTTCATAGCATTTCTCAGAATGCCCACATATGAGAGACACTAGGTAAAATTTTATTTTCTGGATTGAAGTTTTAGTTGAAGTCAGTAGGGCACAGTGTGGGCCTTTTGTATCATACAATTCTGGGCTCAAGTCCCAGCTTTACCATATTCTAATTCCTGTTTCCTCATTGGGTTTATGGATTCTTCACAGATAATGAAAGCACTTTAACATGATGCCTAACATATACCCTTTAGTAAATGTTTCCCCCCCATTCTTCATTCCTATTTATTTAGCATGTTTTGTAGAAATTTCAGTTGATAGTCATCATACTACATTATTATTTATGAATTATCTACCGTATATTGAGATTTATAAGAAAAGTAAAAGTAGAACAGCCTATATTTAGAGAAACTAAATTTTTCAAACTCCTTGTGTATTTTATTAGCCAGTTTTATGTCACTAAAATCATCTAGTCACTTATTCAATTTTTGTTTATTCAGGGGGATTCAAGCACATGAGAAATGAATGTGCTACTTCCTGTTCTGGCAACATGGACTGAGTTAGCACAGACCTTCCTTCACCTACAAATATATAGAAATGCTGGATAAAATATGATCCAGCCCAATTTAAAAACTTAGCTAAGCTTAAGAGAGAGAGTGAAAGAGAGAAACAGAGAGAGAGAGAACATAAGAAAAAAAGAAAGTCCTGGGTACCAGAAACAAAGGGGAAGCAAAACCAGAGCATTAAGTGGGCAAGCTGATGTTATAGTTGCCCAGGGGAATATTGGAACCAGATGCAGGCTCTACTACCTAGAAGCTGGGAGATTTAATCTCAGACTTGGACAGAGATGTGGCCATGGCTCAAGAGAAATGGGAACTAGAAAAACTGTCCATCTGGTCAGGAAGGCCACAATGAAGCTTGTCATGTTTCAGACCTATATGTGGGGGAAATTAAAAACCAAAAAAAGTCTCTCACAAAAAATCAAAACTCTAAACCTCTACCAGTCATGGCTACAAAGTGTGAATATACACTCCCTATATGGTGCAGGAATCCAAAGCCAAGAAATTAACTTGAAAAAAAAAAATGGCTCTAAACCACCAGAACCCCTAAATTGCCTGGTAGAAACAAATGCAGAAGTTCTTTGTAGAAACTTAAACAATCCTGGGTGCCTAGAATTCCTATGGAGCATGATAGAGATGCAGCTCTAGCTAAAGGTAAACTCATAATCAAAAGTTAGAAAACACATAGAGAAATGATGAGCCTAGGAAGAGAGTCAGAAGACATAACAGAAAGATTCCCCAAGAAGAATCTGAAAGATACAACATAACAAGTGTTTTAAATTATTAAAAGAGATTTTTTTAAGGACTAAATATCATAATAAAAGACTGAGACTATTAAAAGAACAGGTGAATTTGAAGAATAACCAAAAAGAATACCTAGAAATAAAAAATATAATTATTAAAATCAATGGCTCAGTTTATGCCTTAAAAACTGATTAGATACAACTAAACAAAGAATTAATGAACCGAAATATAAAACTAAGGAAATTAGAGTATACTGCTGAGAAATAAAAATAAAAAATTAATGTGCTGTTATTATTCATAGTTGATCATATTGTAAAGAGAAGTACTTATACTAATGTGATGTACTCAGTTATGAAGTAGAATAGTTGACCAGATTTTTCACACAGTTGGCTTTATGCAGCAAATGTCACTGTGTTAGAAAAATCTCAAACAAAATGGCTGATTGCTAATACACTGCACATTAATAACATTCTTCAAACTGTGTAACAAAGAGATAAGCAACAAACCAAGGCTTGAGTACAAAGATTACTGGCATTCTTGATTACATCTGGCTCATCTTGGTTTGCCAGCCAAAGATATGGTTGTTGGTTTTGGGGGGGGGTTTTTAATCATAAATTTTCATTAATATGTGTGCATGTAAGTTAATATAAAATGTTAGTACTTTTTTCTTGAGACAAAACTGTGCTCCATAAACCCAGATGTTAACTAATCTTCACAGGGAAGTACTGCAGGATCAAACCTATAAATTGGTTTTCTAATTTCTAACTTTGTAAAAATTACTTTGATCTGCTTCTGATAGCTGTCCTGACTTATTTGTTGGATACATTTGTTTTTTATGATGACATCAAATTGAACTTGTTTATTAGTTGTTGTTGCTTTAACTAGGGAACCAAAGTGGCAGGCAACTGGAAAATCAACCAATATCAAACGACTGTATCTTATAAAAGCAGGATAAGAATGTAAAATAGCAGTGCTGAATTTTAGGAAAATCTAAATTATTTTAAAAGTGAGATAGGTAATTTTATACTCAAGCAAGTGAGAACAATTACAATAATACATTATATAATAAAGATGTTTTTAAATTGGTTGACCTATTACCATTGTTCACTGTCTAGGAAATAGTTGTGGAGCTGGAGCCATTTATTAGTTGGATTTTTAAATGGGTGAAAACCAATTCCAGGTTCTGACCTCCTCTTCTGTAATAAGCATAGACATTAAAATGAAACCACGCAGCCTTTTTACTATTTATTCTAAGAATATTTTGTTATTCTTCAGAGGAAGAAACTGCTCCTGATGGTGCTGTTGCAGAATACAGAAGAGAAAAGCAAAAGTATGAAGCTCTGAGGAAGCAGCAGGCAAAGAAGGGAACTTCTCGGGAAGACCAGGTAACTTCATAAGCCTAAATCCATATGTAATGCATTGCCTTTTAATTGTCTTCAGGTATTGCTAATGAAGCCTAATTTGATTATATGTCGGAAAAACACTACCTCTTAAAAATGAAAAAAGATATATTCATATAGGGTGGGATGACAAGGACCTTGGCCACTCATGTTCTTTCCAGACATTGTAGGCAAAAAGCCTAAAACTTTCAGGTTTCAACCTGTACTCCCAGTATCAAGCCCAGGAACCTTATTTTTTGTTTGTTTGTTTGTTTGAAATTCAAATAACTTTTATTTAAATTGACCAGGAACCTTATAAAGCCACATATTCTCAGATAGCCAGGTAGAACCTTTGTCTAAGTAAATATTATGAAATGGAGAAGTGAGGATTATAAATGATGAAGAGATCTCTTCTAGCACAGCATCTCACATGCTGACTAGCCAGTTCTGCTCGAAATTATATACTGCCTGTAAATAAAGCATTCGGTCCACTAGTTGACTTTTATTGTAAATAATATTACAGGACTCTGCTTACTTCAAATAATTTCTGAGTTATTATTAACTAATAAAAAAAGACCATTAGAAATAATAATAAAAAGAGATAGCTCAACAATCTGAAAGTCAATTTTATATACCATTCAACACTTGGCATTTGATAAATCTCTTCAGCAGCCATTCATGTTGAAAAACTATGGGGAAGACCAAAATAATTTATTTTTGGTGTTTCCATAAATATCTATTTGAGAACATGCCATTTTAGGGATATAAATAAAACAGTCAAAATAAAAGTAAAAAAAAAAAAGCCCAAGTCTATGTGGATAAATTAATATAATCGGGCTACATTGTAAATGACACCTAATTACTAGTAAAGAAGGATCATACATCAAGTACTTAGCATGAAATTAATCATAGGGGAAGTTCTACAAGAAGTCAGGTACAGGAAATTGTAATTATAGAGAACGAATTTGAGCAATTTTCAAAAGAAATGGCACTTCAAATGAAATTAAGAAAAGTACATTATTAACTTGTTTTCATGGAGTCACAATGAGTAGCAACTGCAGTCAATATACTACCAAAGATACCCTAAGGATCACTGTCATTCATGCACTCTGCTTTTTTGCTTCCTAGCAAATAATTATTAAGAACTGTGTATTAATCAGTGTATTTGGGGGTAAACAAGGTGGACACATATCTGTCCTCTCTGAGCTATTAGGAAAAATAGCCAGTTAAGTAAAACCAATAAAAGAGAGTGAGCATTATGACAGGTTAAGTACAGGGAACTATGTAAATGTCTAACAGTAGGACCTAACATGGCCTAAGAATCTGGGAAGACCTCCCTAAGAAAATGATTGGTCAGTTGAACTGTGAAGGTTGAATAGGAGAAAGGTAGCCAGGCAAAAGGAAGAGTATATGAAAAATATTGGATCTCTTTGCAAAGAACTATATGTATGACTAACATAAACTAAGAGAAAGATGAGGCTGGAGAGGTAAGCAGAAGCCAACTCATGCAAGGTATTTTTGAGCCATATTAAGAAATTTATATTTACCCTAATGGCAGTGGAGAGCCACTGAAAGAAGGAAGTGATGTGATCTTATTTGCAGTTTAGTAAGATCCCTCCAACCTGGCTGCAGGATAGAGAGTATACTGAACCAGGACAGGACCAGATGTGCAGAGGCCAGCTAAAGAGACTCTTCTGTATAGATACACATGCACAAAGTCTGCAAAGGCAGGGCCTCTTCAAATCAGTTTTCTCCTGCTAGAAGGCTCTCACCATGCTGAAAAGCCATGCTATAAGTAGTTGGCCATTCATTCCTTCAGCAAAAACCAGAAGACTAACTCCCCTGTAGATGCCAAACAGAAATGTCCCTATGCAAATCCTATCTTCTTTTATTTTATTTTATTTCATTTATTTACTTAGAGAAGGAGCAAGCAAGAGAGAAAGCATGAGCAGGGAAGAAGGGCAGAGGGAGAGGGAGAAGCAGACTCCCTGCTGAGTAGGGAGCCCAAAGCAGGCCTCTATCTCAGGACCCCAGGATCATGATCTGAACTGAAGGCAGATACTTAACTGACTGAGCCACCCAGGTGCCCCCAAATCCTATCTTCTTTAGTCTATGTTGTGCCCCATTATTTTTGTGATGTTTGCTTTTCTGCCTAGTGTCTTCCCTTGCCTTTAGGGTGCAGCAGAGCAAGTCCAATCTTGAATACAAGAGAAGCTAAGAAAGGCCAAGAGGATGTTTTTTGTTTGTTACAGTCCCCCTTCTCTGAGCAAATGCTAGTAGCAGGTTAATTGGCTCTAAAAACAGACTGCCTTGCCACTTTCAACTCAAGGAAAAAGATCCAGGTCTAGCTTAATTTTCTAGGAAGCTTTTAAATTTGGTTCCACTAAGAAGTCTCCTTTGTTTTCATTTTTCTTTATGCCTTCAGAAAAGACACTTCCAAGTGTACAAAGGTCCACCATTAAAAATTGATGAGGTTGGGGTGCCTAGGTGGCTCAGTCTGTTACGCACATGATCCCAGGGTCCTGGGATCAAGCCCCTCATTAGGCTCACTGCTCAGCAGGGAGTCTGCCTCTTCCTCCCACCCCCCCACTCCCCCTGCTCATGCTCTCGCACTCTCTCTCAAATAAATAAAACCTTAAAAAAATTGATGGGATTTACTTTAAGCTATAGATATAGAAACATGCATATGCAGATATATTTTATATAATACACATATAGATATATAAGCTCATACACATATACACAAAAACACCTAAAAAGCCTTGAAGGATATTTACCAAAATGTCAACAATTGTTATTCCTACGTGGGATAATAGGTATTTCTGTTTTGCTTCTGCTTGTTTTCTAGTATCTCTAAATTAAACTTTTTCTTATTATAAAGTGAATACAATAAAAGTTTGTAAACACGATGGTTTTTTTTAATGAATGAGGTTTTAAAAACAAAGGATGTGTTCTTTTATCTGTTAACACTGCTTGAAGAGCTTAGTCGTTTAATTACTACTCTGGAAACAGATAAAATATCTAAACCCTAATGCACTAGGCAGCCCTCAGAATGCCTATGAGGATATTCTGTAGGAATTTATCGTGTTTCCCCAAAACTCATCTCATTCACCAGCTATGGCAGTGTGTATATTTTCATCTGTTGTCCATGTGGTCATTAAATTTTGCAGAACTTATAAAGCATATAAGGTACTTACACTGTCATTTTTAGCAATAACTGCCTTTGATTCTTGCACCACCTGTCTTTACTGAGCTTAAGTTCTAGACCACCAATATCTATTTAATTTTTTCATGAACTATGGTCTTAATGGTATTTCCTAGATAAATTAGAGAGCCTAGCAATTTATTGTGACTCCTTATTATACTTGTTATTCACATACTGAATTATTATACCTCTTTTTCCTTAAGAAATATGAAGATTTTAGTACTGAATTCAATATGTCAGTATCTTAATTAGACATTTGATTTTTTAGACAGGTATTACTTCACCCCATTTCACAATTACATACTTTTTAAACTGTAGGATAAAAAAAAATTTCCAACTTTTGTTCTCTGCTCAAATTCTGGAGTCAACTGTTAAGTTATAGCCAGGGGACAACATGATTACAAAATTGTAGGCACTTGTTTGTTACCCACAAAGGACACGGGAGACAAACAAAAATCAGAGAAATGGCCCCTTTTTTATTAAACCTACTGAATCATGGTATTTATGCCCCACTTCTTTTACTTAACAATAGAATATAATACTTCATGAATATAATTTTTAATAATAGTGTAATGACATAGTCACTGCTTTTTCACAAATTTATCTAGTTCATTATTGATAGATATTTCAACATGTTTCCACTCCTCACTTGTATGAGTACTGCTGCCACGTACATCTTTTGCCTAAGCCATTTTCTATGTTTCACATAATTTTTCTTCATGGAGTCCCAGGATTGAAGTGATTCAATCAAAGGGAATGATCATCTTAAAGTTTCTGACAAATATCAATAGCTTTCTAAAAATATCATTCCCATTTATCCATCTTCCAACAGTTAATGTGTTCATTCATTTTACCTTCCTTAACAATGAACTTTTTAAGTTTTTTGGAAATTTGTTCAGTGACAAATATTATTTGTTATTGGTGTTTTATTTTTAATTTCACATATTTTAGTAAAGTACATCCTTTTCTTATGGACATTAAAAATTAGCCATTGGGGCGCCTGGGTGGCACAGCGGTTAAGCGTCTGCCTTCGGCTCAGGGCGTGATCCCGGCGTTATGGGATTGAGCCACATCAGGCTCTTCCGCTATGAGCCTGCTTCTTCCTCTCCCACTCCCCCTGCTTGTGTTCCCTCTCTCGCTGGCTGTCTCTGTCAAATAAATAAATAAAATCTTTAAAAAAAAAAATAGCCATTAACAAGCATGCATTTTATTGTTTAAGCATCTTTTATATAAGCAAATTTATGTTCCCCAAATCAGAAAACAGTCACATATGTCTGAGGGAAAATGTCAGTGCAAATGCAAACAGGGCATGTGTCAAGGTCACTGTTGCAGTTTTGTTATTTTCCTTCAAAAGTTAAAAATTAAAGTGCTTTACGTGTTAGTAAGTGTTTCACATTTTATTTTCTACCAAACTTCAGTGTCTCTTGTAAAATTATATTTATCCTTATCAGAAAACTTAGCAATGTAATTGTATTCCAGACCCTGGCACTGCTGAACCAGTTTAAATCAAAACTCACTCAAGCAATTGCTGAAACTCCTGAGAATGACATTTCTGAAGCAGAAGTAGAAGATGATGAAGGATGGTAAGGGTTTTAATTCCTCCGTATTAATCCTGAACAAACAGGCTCAGGGCAGAGACACTATTAGGACATGCCCACGACCTCATCCTCTTTTTTTTTTTCAGACTTCGCCTTTCATCATACCCTTGTCGTTATAGGGCCTCAGCTCCTTTTGACTTCATTTCACTTGAGTAAGCATTTATTGAGTGCTTGGTGTGTTCCCAGTATTATGCTAGCCAGTGGAAATATACAAGAAATATGTGATACTCTCCCTGTCCTAAATAACTTTCTAATATTGTGAAAAAGATAAGATTCACATTAAACAGCTAGAAAGCAGCCTCAAAAGATTCTAAATCATTAATTTTTTACACTTTCCCACAAACATTTTAGGACTCAGTAATACATTTCATAATCCTACTAAGTTCCTCTTAAAATTTATGACCTACAGGATCCTAGCAATTCATACACAGTCTACTTATTTTTTCTTTGGCTATTTTTCAGCTTTTTAAGACACTGATAAGAAATAAAGGAATTAATGACTCGTACATGCCCTATCCTTAGCATTTTATCATATAATGGCACAAAGAAAAAAAAAAAAGGAATAAGAATTGTGCTTTCCCTTATCACACTCCTCTGTCCTCCAGTTGACTTCACATGTAGTATATTAGGACTCCCCACACCTAACTGCCCTCACCTCCCACTCCACCCTGGCTCAAGCACATTGCTGCAAGCCAGTGGGTCACCCCCCACATATGACTCACCCTCTGGAGCCTCTGAACTGTCACATGTGCCATTACCCCAACCCAGAATCATAGCCTCACTCCTCTCTGCCAGACAGCATCTCTCTCCTATTTCAAAACTGCTCAACACTCCCATCCTCCAGGAAACCAGTCAGCAAGATTTGTTGAGCACTCACAAATCTAGAGGGTGGAGGAAAGAGGGCTGGGACACACATTAAAAAAGACATAAAAACACTTAATAAGAAAACATTTAAGTAAGTAAGAGTCTACAGCTATATAACTTTAATCAAAAGGGCTAAGGGGATGATTATTTGAATGGAATCAATCCTACCTCCCCTAGGACCCCTTAAGTACTTATGTATTTCTCAGTATATAGTTTCTGTATCATCTAGGTTATGTTTGGGGTTTGTTTTTGTTTTTTTTTTAACCCTGAGACTTTTTAAATTGGTTTCTATTACTTATGTGTATTTGTTTATACTTAAATTCAAAGTTGCTTAAAGGCAGAAGCTGGCTTCTCCCATTGTCCTGTGCCAAAGGGGAAGGCTCAGTGAGTGTTGATTGACCCATAGAGATAAATGCACATTACACAGAAGAACTTTTTGTTTTTTATATGACTGGACAGGTTTAGTTTTATTTTGGATTCCTTGAATGTCTCAGAATATCTTTCAAATGTTTTGGGTTCAGCCACCACACAAAAAAATGTTTTGCCAAGTCCTCTTCCCCTTATTTTTGAATCCATATGCATTTTTTAAGGAAACATAATCCATGTGTTTCTGATTCATTTACACTTAACTCATCAAGATGGTGTTTTGTAAGAGCAGTTTGATGCCCAATAAGTTTTTTTAACCTTTTTATAAGCCATTTAAGTCCTTTTTTATTGAACAGGAAAGTCACCAACAAATTTAAACCCAGAAGTTTCATTTGAAACTCATAACCTGCAGGATTCAAATTTACTTTTAACTTGGCAAGACCATTTAACTTCCCAAGGCTCTTCCTAGCCACTTAGTTCAGTATTCTCTCATTGTGAATTCCTCATTAGCTTCAGATGTCAATTAGTGTTTTTAAAATTGTCATTCTTGCTTTTGTTGTGATTTCACAGTACAATCTATGTTCTAACATCCTCATTAGAAAGTAAACAAATGGAAAAACTTTATCAGATGGTAAAATCACTGGTCAACGATGTTGACCACTTCTCCATCTGGGGAACAAAAATAAGTGGTAAAGGAAGGGTAAATAAGTTAAAGACACCATTACCAGGTCTTCAGGGGATTCACTTCTACCTTCAATTGCAGTCTCCTTCACAGAGAGTCAGAACTGTAAACTATGTACCTGCACATTTTTCGTATTTGTTTTATTTGACATCTAATAAAATACCTTTTGTGTTCAAGGCACTAAACAGAATCATACAGAATACATGGGACCCTTTTTACTGCACTACAGACTATTGAAATTCTGTAACCTGATAAGCAACAACATCCTTTCTGTTCATAAATACACCCGTTCAACTTTATCAGGTCTCTGGTGATTTAGATCATCTCTCATAAAGTATATTCCACTCAGAAAAGAAGTCTTGTATTCAAAATGATTTATGGCAAATATTATAAGTGCATGGCATGTGCATGTGTGTTATGCATAAATTACATGGTTACCAGACTATTTTGTAGGTCACGGTTACTGCTTTTCTAAGAAGTGAAAGTCAGCCAGTGCTGTACTACACTGTCAGGGTCTGTTATCTGAGGTAAAATGATTGCTTCTCAGACATTTTTATGTGTCCGCATGAGTGACCACACATTGAGGGATCGTTTTCATTTTCTGTCAAGATAGAAACCATTACCAATTTGTTATGTTTTCTTTTACTTGGCAAACTGTTCTATTCGCATTTTTGGCTGAGCTGCTGTATTGGCATGGTATACAGCAGACATTTGGGTACCATTCAGCAGCATTCTACTTTTTATGCAAAAAAAAAAAAAGTGGGAGGGGGAGAGAAAGAAAAGAAATATGATTCTATTGTAAGCACTGTATATGGTGTTTGATAATTATTCCCAGATTTCACTGTCTAACAAGGCATTTAAAGAAGTGTTATTAGTAGATCTAAGCTGAAACGTGTGATAGAAATTTTTCACTCAAAATTATTAGGATTCTTCCTTTGTTGGGATATATGCTGCCAATATTTGGTGGCAGTGATGGCTCCCAGATTCCAGTGTAGCAGCTAAAGTAGCCTCTTTGCCACTACATTCCTTCATCCCACAGCATCGCACTCTTATAGCTATAGAATCCTTCTTCAAGCATGGATTTTATAAAACCGATTAGATACATGGCAGGAATCATCAGCCAACAGATTCATATGACCATGTGGATGAAGTCCATATGCCATTTTGGGTTTAGTTAGATAAAGCTTGGTTAGCTCCCAAAAAAGTTTGAGAGAGCTGTGTCTGACAAGATAATAGAGAGACATAACAAAGAAAGCCACCTGCTCCTACAGAACAAAATCAGCATTCCAAGGAGAGGAGAAAAATTAAATCTATGACAGTAAAGTGTGATTTTGTGAACATTTAACTATTGACTACTAAGTTCCATTAAATCTAAGAGTAACCTAATACGTTACAACAAATATACATGATAAAATAATAAACAATATAAAGTCTCTCTGCTTTGCTCCCTCCTTCTCTTCTCATCTCTCTCCCCTCTACCACTTTCCATAACACATATAGTATTCAGTATCATAAGAATTAGAGAAACACTAACAATTCAATGGTTGCCTCACGTAAATATTTTAATAATTATTTTTATTATATAAAGAAAAGATGTTCGCTATAGCAAAATCAGAATACAGACCCCCTTAAAGAAAGTAAATAAAATCACCTGTGATCCCAGACTCAACAATAAATAATATTAATGTATACCCTTCCAGGTATTTTTATGCATATATTTTTCACAGAAATTAGATCATAAAATGCTATAATCTTATAACTTGCCTTTCTCCCCTCAGCAATATACACTAAGTACTTTCCCTTGCCATACATAATTTTATGATTAATTTTTCTATTTTTGTATTATGGCCACATAGTAGACCATTATATGATAAACCACAGTTTACTTGATCAGCCCTATGTTGTTGGATATTTAGGCAATTCCAGTTTTTATTATTATATACAACACTGTAATGAACATCCATGTGTCTTCATCATTGCCAGTTTTCTCCAGATTAATTCCAAAGCTGGAATTTCTTAGTGGGTATGCATATTAGGTTTCTGCTAAATATTTTCAAGTGGCCCTCCCAAAATGTCATTCCAGTTTATACTCCCATGTAAATATCATTTTTATGACTTGCTTTTAAGGCTGTTAGAATCTCAAGAATTAATTAAGATACTTTGCAGTACTTAGTGAAAGAGAATAACATTTTAGAAAAAATGCTTTGCCCTTGTAAAGTTTTAAAAAAATACAAACACAGTCTGGCTTGCTTCTGTTTTTAATAAAACTGGTGCAGATTTTATCATGACTCCTCAGCATCCTCAGGTCTAAGTGGTTTTGTTCTCGGTTCTGAAAAATTCTCCTTCTAAGATAATCTTACAGGTTAGAACTTTTAGATCTAGATTCTTTTTTTGTTTATTTTTGTTTTTCAGTTTTATTACTGCACCTTGACTTGCATTAAAAATCAGTTTGTCCATCAGTCACAATTTGTTTGTGCTAGAGACTGGAGTTCAAGAACCAAGATTTAGCATGAAGTAGTTTTCAAGTGTTCCTCTGGAGTTAGCATAGCATAGAAGTAACAAGTACCGGTTGTCTGAGATCCAAAACTGAGAAAATTTAACAGTGCAGATGTAAAGGTAATTACTGACAGGCCCATTCAGAGATCTTTATAAGATACCATTGAAGGACATAGCTTCATCTCATTGGCAAAGCTTTAAACACCTTTTATACATAAAACATACTGTAATTTGTATATGGTTTAGTCATGTATTGAGTAAAGGATACAATAACTACAAATGAATATTTTAATTATAGTCCCACTTCATTCAGTCGGGACTTTGCCAGGCATGGGTAATAAGTAAGTGTAGACAAACCCAAATACGGTAGAAGGACAGATGCTGTGAGAATAGGGAAAGTCTGCATTAGCCAAGGGAGAGATCTTCTTTACCCCTTAGCATTAGCTAGGGCAGCAGGTCTCAAAAATTTTGTCTCTGGATCCCTTTATACTCTTAAAAATTAATGAGGACTCCAAAGAGCTTTTATTTGTATGGAATATGTCTGTTAATATTTACCTTACTAGAAATTAAAACTAAAAAATTAAAATCACTAAAAATAATAATGAACCTTTTTCATGTTAACATAAATAAAATTTTTACAAAGAACCATTGTATTTTCATAGGAGAAAATCTAGTAAGAAGAGTGGCATTGATTTACCTTTTTTTTTTTTTACTTACTTTTTTACATATCTCCAATGTTGAGCAGCTGGATTCTCGTATCTCCTTCTGCACTCTGTTTTGATCCCACACATGTATTTTCTGAAGAATTCCACTGTACATTCATAGGATAAGAATGAAAAAGGCAAATAACGTTTTAGTATTCATACTAAAATACTTGACATTGGAGACACAGAGAACCCCAAGTCACACTTTGAGAACTGGTAGACTAAAGCATCTTTAGTCATTGTGTCATCGTTTCATGACGATTCCCTTTTGTTTGATATAGTAACCCAATCTGTAGGTCCTGGGAAGCTTTCTTCAACTTCCCAGTTTGTGATCCTTGTTTTCAAGCAGTACCAAAGTAATGCTTTCTGAATTAAATGTGCCCAACCTCTTGGTCTAGATCTGCTCACAACATAATTCTTACCATGCCCATAGCAATTCCTAACTGACCCTTAGCTGTTGTTTTTTTTCTTTTTTAGAAATGTTTTGTAATAGACCTTATTTTTTTAGACCAGTTTTAGATTCACAGCAAAAGTGAGCAGAAAGTATAGAGTTCCTGTATTCCCCTGCCTCCCCTCCCACCCCTACACACAGGCATCTCAGCTATCAATATCCCACACCAGAGAGGTACATTTGTTACAAATGATGAACCTACATTCACACATCATAATCTCTCAAAGGCCACAGTTTACATTAGGGATCACTGTTGGTGATATATATTCTGTGGGTTTGGACAAACGTATAATGCACATATCCACCATTTTAATACCGTGAAGAATAGTTTCACTGCCCTAAAAATTCTCTATGTTCTGCCTGTTCATTTCTCACTTTCCAGCTAATGCTGGCAACTACACATGATTTTACTGTGTGCATAGTTTCGCCTTTTCCAGAATGTCATATAGTTGGAATCACAGAGTATGTAGCTTTTGCAGGTTGGCTGCTTTCACTTAGTAATATGCATTTAAGTTTCCTCTACGTCCTTTCATGGTTTCGTAGCTCTTTTTTTAGTGCTGAATAATATTCCATTGTCTGTATGTAGCACAGTTTACTTACGCACTCACCTACTAAAGGGCATCTCAGTTGCTTCCAAGTTTTGGCAGTTATGAATAAAGCTGTTGTAAACATCCATGTGTAAGTTTTTGTGTGGACATAGTTTTGGGGTTAATACCAAGGAGCATGTTTAAATTTTGTAAGAAACTGCCAAACTATTATTCGAAGTGGCTTGACCATTTTGCATTCCCACTGCAATGAATGAGAGTTCCACTTCCTTACTGGAATTTGGTGTTCTCAGTGTTTTGGATTTTAACCATTCTGATAGTGTGGAGTGGTATTTCATTGTTATTTTAATTTGCAATTCCTCAGTGACCTATGATGTTGATCATCTTTTCATATGCTATTTGCCATCTCTCTATTTTTTTAGGTGAGGTGTCTGCTAAGGTTTTTTGCTCACATTTTAATCAGGTTGTTTGTTTTCTTATTTAGTTTTAAAAGTTCTTTATATATTCAGGTGTGTCTTTTGTAAATATTTACTCCCAGTCTGTGGCTTGTCTTCTCATTTTCTGGACATTGTTTTTCACAGAGCAGTTTTTCATTTCAGTGAAGTTAGCTTATCCATTGTTTGTGTTGCATCTAATAGCCAAGGTCATCTAGGTTTTCTTCTATGTTATTTTCCAGGAGTTTTACGCTTTTGCATGTTGCATTTAAGTCTATGATCCATTTTTTAACTGAAGTATAATTAACATACAGTGTTATATTAGTTTCAGGTGTATGACATTAATTCAACAGTTCTCTACATTACTCAACCATGATAAATGTAGTCACCATCTGTCACCATACAATATTATTGACTTTATTCCCTGTGCCATACTTTTCATCTGTGTGACTTATTTACTTTGGTCTGTGATCCATTTTGAATTATTTTTTGTGAAATCTGTAAGGTCTGTGCCTAGATTTTTTTTATTTTATTTATTTTTTGCTTGTGGACTGTTTACATTTTCACAGACTTTTTGGTGTTACCAAGTCTGCAGAGTTACTTTAATGTGCAATCTCATCATTTCTTTTAAAACTGCCTGTTAAGTATATTTTTACCCAATTATCAATTATTCAGATCAATGAGATTATACAAAATACCTGACAGAGTAGAAGTCACTTATACTTGTCTTTAGGTATACATACTTTTTATGCTTTTTGATCATATTCTATTACGGGTTGTAGGAGATAAAGGTGGCTCTGAATCCTTCCAATTCACTCTTGAAGCAGATATTTGCATGTGCTATATTTCACGTACCCTGCTAGGACCTTAATGCTGTTTTCCCTCATTTAACCCTCAGAGGGCTCATAGGTCAGAGACCAGCTATGGGGGATTTGTTTCTTACAACTCCATGAGATAATTGGTGTTAGTCCCATTCTATAAATGAGGAAACTTTGACCCAGAAAAGTAGGTTATTTGCCCAGAATCACACAGTAATAAACGGTGAGGCTCTTGGTCACACTTAAGACCCCATGCTGCTTCCAGAACAGTGATTTCAACATGAAGTAATAATTAATACAGTGAAGGGGGAAAAATCAACTTGACTTTCAAAGACCTTTGATTCTAAATCATAATATCTGTCTTCTGGAGCTGGTTACAGCATATATCATCCATTCCATGTTTGGAATACTTTCTACATTCCTTTAAAGAAATGCACCACCACAGATGCCTGGGTGGCTCAGTTGGTTAAGCATCTGCCTTTGGCTCGGGTCATGATCCTGGAGTGCCAAGATCTAGAATGAATCCTGTATCGGCCTCTCTGATCAGTGGGGAGTGTGCTTCTCCCTCTGCCCTTCACCCCGCTTGTGCTCTCTCTCGCTCTCTCTCAAATAAATAAATAAAATCTTAGAAAAAAGAAAGAAAAGAAATGCACCACCATAGAGGCTCTTTGTAATCCTACATATTGAATTATCTTTTAATTATACTCAAGCTGTTCAATCAGACTGCCTGAGCAAGCAACCTCTATTGCAAGCCTCAATTTCTTCACCTGTAAAGTGGAGATAACAATATCCACCTCAGGATTATTATTAGAATTAAATGAGAAAATTCATGTAAAGCAGTTATAAAGTTACAAAATGCCTGACTCTAAGGAAATGCTCAGGAAATATTAGGTGTGAGAAAAGGAGGGACCATGCATAGGAATGGGGTAATATTGGTAAGGCTTGACAAATTACTAAAGCAGAACAAAATAAGCATTCAAAATTAAATTGACAAATTGTTATATAGTTGTCTTGATGTAATAATATCAAAGAAAAATAATACATAAAGAAAAGGCAAATGTTAATTTACCTCAGTTATGTTGTCTGTGACCTAGGAGGAATGTAGATAAATTCATTAAACTTGCTAGTTGCACTCGATGGTTCTATTTTAAAATCTCTTGAGAAAAGTATCATAAAGCAGGTTCTTAGCTGAATCCAGGTTATAAAATCCTAAGGCTTCCAGAGTATAGCTAATGTAAATTTAGCATTCCAAGAAAGAAGAGTGGACAAGACTACCTTTTCTATGCCGGGAATATAAAATCATAGATTATGGACTTGGACTCTCTCCAAAATCTATCTTTTTTTTCTTTTTTCTTTCCTTTCCCTGTTTTTTTTTTCTTTTTTTTTTTTTTTTTAGCTGACAGCATTTTGAAACAGAGAAAGGCCCTGTAGGCATAAGTAGTTCATTGTTATTGGAAAGAAAATTTAAGGAACCAAGGTCCTTGGGATATTAAGCACAATGTAGTAAAAAAGTTATTTCACAATGGGAGTTACAGATAGCAGCCAAGCCAGACAAAATGAAAGTCGCCATTGTACACAGGCAATCAAGAAAATATGAACAAAAGTTCTGTTACTTTAACCATATCTGAAGGTTAAATGATGCTTAAAGTGGGATAGAAAAACCCAAATACTAACATTCCAGGTGAAATTTAGTGAAAAAAGTACATAATTTGTATGTAGTTGCTTATATTTCTATAAAAATAATTTTAATTTGTATCGTTTTCTTTCATAGAGTTATCAGATGAAATTAATACAAATTATCATATTGATTTTTCAAATAACCTAATTGTGTTTATTATAGTGAATATAAAAAACACTGAAAAAGGACAGGAAAGAAAAAATCAATAGTAATTTCATACCCCACAGAATCATCATTAATGCTTCTGTCTATACACACACACACACACACACACACACTTTTCTCAAGAATGGAAAAATTTGTCCAATTTTTCATTGTAAGTCTTTCATGAGTGAATGATCCAACAGTTACATATTTTGTTAAGTCCACTGTTACTTCCTTAAGTTAAAGGAAGTGAAACTGCTGAGTCAAATATGTTTTTTAAAATTTTAACAAGGAATAATATACATATAAGAAGCTGCATAGTTCTTATTTGTTTGCTTTGATTAGTTTTAAAAATTGTATACACCTGAGAAGCAAACTGAGGCCTTCAGAGGGGAGGGGGGTGGGGGAATGGGATAGGCTGGTGATGGGTAGTAAGGAGGGCACGTATTGCATGGTGCACTGGGTGTTATACGCAACTAATCAATCATCGAACTTTACATCAAAAAATAAATAAATAAATAAATAAATAAATAAATAAATAAAAAGAAAGAAACTGATAGTGAAGTGCTAAAATAGATACCAAATAAAGTACCTTCCACTGGAAAAAAAAACATTGTATACACCATGTAAATACCACCAACACAAGATCTAGAACATATACATCACCCCTGAAAGTTCCCTCATGCCCCTTTCAACCAGTTCTTTCCCCCAAATCATTCTAATTTTTGTCAGCTCAGATGTGTCTTGATAACATTTTTGCTAGATTGCATTCTAGAAAGTGAAATCATTTATACCTGTACCAGCAATGTATGAAGTTGCTGGTTTCTCCTTACGCTAAGTATTATGTATGTGTATGTTATAATATATCACAGATAACAGGTAGAGATACATTAATCTTTGCCAGTTTCTACTTTGTATTATTTTGTATTTCTTTGTTTACTGGTGAAGTTGAACTTTTTAGGGGCACCTGGTAGGCTCAGTAGGTTAAGTGTCTGCCTTTGGCTTAGGTCATGATCCCAGGGTCCTGGGATTGAGCCCCACATTGGACTCCTTGCACAGCGGGGAGCCTTTTTTCTGCCTCTCCCTCTCCCTGCCACTCCCTTGCTTATGTTCTCTCTCTGTCAAGTAAATAAATAAAATCTTAAAAAAAATAAGTTGAACTTTTAAAATATGTTAATTGGCCATTTATATTTCATCACCATTGTGGCTAATTGTATAGTATGATTATATATTTCTTGCTGATTTACAAAATTTCTTAAATATGAAGGATATTTTGGGTTTTAAATATTTTTACTATTTTGTCATTATGATTTGTGGGGGGTTTGTTTTGTTTTGTTTTTAACATGGTTTTAAATGTGCATTGCTAATCTGCCAAATCTTTTTCTTCATGTTTGTGGCCCAGTGTCATTCTTTAGGTTTTCATAATCCCAGGATTATATAAATACCTACTTATATCTTTCTCTAGTATTTTTATAATTTTATTTTTATTTTTAATTGACATCTTTACCTGGAATTGATTATTTGGTGTATCATGTTAAATTACTCTTGCGATGGTTTTTTCTGTATTGCTAACTTCCACAATTGAATAATCCTGTGTTTTCCCCCACTGATATTTAACATGTCCTTTATCATAGAGTAAAGCCTTAGGAATATTTTTGGGCCAATTTCATTATTTTACATGGATTTTTCTGTCTATTCCTGTGTTAGTACTTCACTACTAAATTATCGTAGCCATATAATACTATTTAATATCTGGTAAGCAAGTTGGACCTTTATTGTTCAACACATATTTTTACTTTAAAAGCTTAAGCATCTGGATAATGTGCTCCATTCGTATTTTCTCCGAGGTAACCACACCTGGAAAAATCTTAGACAACTGACCATGGAATCAATAAAAAGGCCCCATTATTTAACAGGTGGCCACTACCTGAATTGCAACCCTAGTGCCAAGAAGGAAATAATCAGTCTTTAGACAAACTCCTTACCTTCAAAGTAATGGAAAAGATTGCATGTGGAAAATAAGCAGCATGAGGAGTAAAAAAAAAAGAACAAAATCTAGGATTTTTGATTGCCATTTTATGGTATAGGTTTATAAATGTTTTTATGAGAAGTTTGATCAGAATTTTTTCCATCTCCCTGGTACTGAACAAAAAAGCACAAAGGATTAACAAAGTCATACAGTAGATAACATCTCACTTTTACTTTACATGCTGTCAATCCGCAGGACATCTAGGATGGCCAGATATAAAGGCAAGCCACAAAATCTTCTTCCAAAGACATTCATTAATAATCTTCCTACTACCTACCATTTTGAATTATTAACATCCCTTATCCTCTCTGGTATTAATGCAGATAACCAAGTTAAACATAATAATAATATTCTGTTCTTTGTGTGCAGCTAATTCAGTTGGCCATGATATGTAAAATGTTGGGCTTGGGCTTTTTTTTAGTAGAAGTAAACGTTACAAGAAGAAGCTTTTACTGGACATATACAAAGCACCAATCTTTTTTAAACCTATAAGCTAGATCTTACTCTTACGCCCAAATTATATGGGAAGAGTCTGAGGCACAGAAAGGTTAAGTAATTTTGGTCAAGATCTCATAGTTAGGAAGTGGTAGATCTCAAAAATAGCTAATCATGCTTGGTTCAATAGTTTTGTGTATGTCTGTGATTTTCTATTTTAACAATTTCTCTAACTGAGTTAGTCTTCATATTTTCACATTTGCTTATAAGGTAATGTTGTTGTTTTTTTAACTGTAGTAACAAGGCCAAACACGTGACTTCAGGAATTTATTATAAATTTTTGGTCAAAAATTATCTGTCCCCCTTAAACTCATGGCAGGTCCATGTCCCTAATATTATAAACCCTGTATTACTTGAAGAATTAAAATTCAGAAAGTTATTTAAAAATTTGTTTAACTTAAACAAGAAGTTCCTCATTTAGCCACATTTACTCATAATTTTCCATGGGAATATATGGAATAGAGTGGTATAAGTATGGGATTTGGAGTTAGATCTAATTGGAATCCCCATTTGGAAATTAACTAGCTGTGTGATTTCAGGCAAATTGTATAACCTCTCTAATCCTGTTCCTTAAATGTATATCTGAGGATAATAACAGTACCATTCTGATAGGTTAGTTTGTGGATTAAATGAAATACTTTTTTTAGAGGATTTAGCAGGGTGTCAGTGCTCAATAAATTTTTGTTATTCTTGTTTTTGATGTTGTCATTGTTATTTTTGAAAATTAATTTCTCTGTATTTGACTCTCAGATCTGTCCAAATGATTAGAATTTATATTGTATTCATAATGTTTGACAGTTTTTATGATCTTTTCTTAACCCATAATAAGTTGCAGTAGTTAACTTTAGTTTCTATTGTTAATTCTTTCTGAGATAAAATAAATTTGAGATTTGATATTTTTATGGTAAACAGTAATCCTCATTAATGAAATATTATTTTTTTCCTTGAGGCTGGTACTAATAAAGGGGTGCAGCAGAGGGGATATCAATTGAAGATAAAATTTAAATATAATGCAAAAGATCATCGCTTTAGAGAAGAGAAAATTATAAGCTCAATGTAATGTAAATGTTTTTCTTCCATTCCTCTCTCTTACAAGTTCTAAGGTAGTGATAAAATGAAGCAAGAAGGAATATGATTATAGACTTCATTCTCTAATTAGTGTTCATTTTATAAAGGACTATAAATAGTGCTGCAGAAGACCAATGAGATTCTTCATAAATAGGAACTTGTCAGAGTCGTTGACCATGGAAAGGTGGTTATTTTGTTTCTAAGCCCTCAGACCAATTCCTGAAGTCACCTCTTTTTCTGCCTTTTTCTTCTGACTAAAGAAAACTCTTCTCTATTGACTCTGCTTTCATACAGTTTGAACTGAAATAAATTTCTATCACATTAGGTAAGTTTGCTTTGTTCATGGATTTGTTCTGAGAGAGACGGGCAGATAGCCATGTACCCCAGCTGCTTACCAGGCCTTTTTGACTAAGAACTCCATCTTCCCAAGTTGTTTTGTTAGTTCACTAGCCACAGATTAAATGTTATTGGCTGAGCAGTTGGTTAAACCCCAGGGCAGGTGTAAGAATGCATATTACAGATTTTTTTCTGGAAAGCTTCTTAAATCCTTCCACCTGTATCCTACTGAGTGTGAAGCATGTTAGATAGGCATGTTAGAAAGCAGACAAATTATTTCCATGCTGATGAAGATATTTTTAAAATTACATCTTTCACTTTTGCTCCAATAATATTTAGTACTTATTAAAGACACTCTATGAGGATTACGTTTTTTTCTTTTTAAATGAGGGAAACAAAAGGTTTTTTAAGAGTTGACTTTTCAAAACCCCAAACCAAGGGAGAAATATTAGCATTCATTCAAAATTCAGAGGAAAGAAAGTTTTCCCATGTTAATGGTGAAGAATAAAAGAAATTCCACTAGTGTTTATCTTTGTTTTCTTTTTCCATAGCCAGCATCTTTCTTGGTTTACCTAATGTTGTGTTTTCCCATACTTATCTTCATTTGTATTTCAAATATTTAAAAATATATATTTTTTATTTTTTTTTACTCTTGTCTTCCTACTGTGAATTTTTAAGTCTCTCTTCTGAGTTTTGGCCATTTCTGTCTGCATTTTTCTCTGCTTCCTTTAAGTCACTGATTCTGTTTCCCATTTTAAGTCTTCTTTCATCCTTTTCCCCCTTGATTTCTTTCTCTTGTTTAGCCTCTTCTTCTCAGTCACTTCTGTCCTGTGCTGCCCTGCTCTTGGCTATGGTCATTTGAACGTGAAGAATCTCAGTGACTTCACTTTCCTGGACTTTTTTTTTACATACTTTGATCTGGCCTCATTCATGTTTTGTCTGTCTGTCTCTTCATATGAATTACTGTCCTTTCTACTATCTAATTCATATTGAAAAAGACCCACACTATCTTCATGTGTAGTGATACTTTAACCCTTTAACTTCTTAATTCCGAAAGAATCTTTGAACATTTGTGAAAAGGGAACCCTAAGTTACTTGTAATCAATGATGGGGAAAGTTGTAAAATTAAAGTTCATAAGGTTTTTTACCTAAATATTACATTTTGATAGTTAAGGTACTATTATAATGAAGTAAAAGAACCATCCAATTGATGTTTTAAAATATATTCTAGAAATCATATGAAAATGTCAAAATGTTTAAACATAATTGCCATTTACATTTTTTTTTAAGATTTTATTTATTTATTTGACAGAGATAGAGACAGCCAGCGAGAGAGGGAACACAAGCAGGGGGAGTGGGAGAGGAAGAAGCAGGCTCATAGCAGAGGAGCCTGATGTGGGGCTCGATCCCATAACGCCGGATCACGCCCTGAGCCTAAGGCAGACACTTAACCGCTGTGCTACCCAGGCGCCCCCTGCCATTTACATTTTAAACAGTATCAAAAGTGAACAGAGACTCACAGAAAAAAAAAAAAAAGAGTTGTAATATTTAGGGTTGATAATGTCATTATTCTCTATATGGCAAGTTTTGGTTAACTCATTTGAAGTAAAATTAAAACCTTATGATTTTCATATTAGATACACTTTCTTAAAATTGTAATAAGTACCAAATGTTTAACATAGTTACCCAGATTCTGCAGAAATTATTTTGATCTTTATTTTTCATTAGCAGCAAAAGTACCTGTAACAGTATCTGTCACCTTTAGGCTTTCCAAGTTTCTAGACTATGAACTGGGAAGCAGGCCTCAGTTTGATAAATAGTTCAATAGCTTCTCTTTAGTTACTTATATGTAAAACAGAATGGGGAAAACTGGGTTATTTGCAGATCTAGAAAATCCAAAGTTATCTACCAAAAGTTCTAAGACTTCAGTATTGTGGCCAGATACAAAATTATTACACAGAGATCAGAATCAGTTAATCAATTAATCAGTGCTCTGAAATAATCACTTAGAAAACATTTTTTTAAATATTTTATTTATTTATTTGAAAGAGAGAGAACGCACAAATAGGGGCAGAGGGAGGAAGAGAGGCAGACTCCCTACTAAGCAGGGAGCCCAACATGGGGCTGGATCCCAGGACCTGGGATCATGACCTGAGCCAAAGGCAGACGCTTAACTGACTGAGCCACCCAAGTGCCCTGAAAACATTTTTTTTAATTAAAAAAATACAGCCTGTTTTACGACTAAATAGATAGGTATACTATGTTTCTAGAATGCTTAATTTTTAACAAAAACCAAATTATCTCAAAATTATTTCATAAACCTAATATAATCCATATAAAAATACCAGTTGAAGGAGGGAGAAAAATATGCAAGCAAAAATAGCCAAGAAATTTTTTAATAAAAAGAATAGGAAAGCGTAACTTCTCACTCCTTAGGTATGGTCTATGCATAGTAGGTTCCCTTCAAAGAGTACAACATGGAAAGCTGGGTGGGGTAGGAGGGAGCAGAATAACTGTAGAGTAGATAAAACTGAAAGGCACTGTGAGGTGATCAACATCAACATCATAAATCATGTTGGTAGTATTTGCCCTTGATATAATATAATGAAAATTGCACTTTATATTGTGGTCTTTCTCCTGGTAGCCCATAAGCTCACTCTGATCATGAGAAAAACATCAGATAATTTCCAATAGTGTAGGCATTCTACCCAGCCAGTACTCCTCTAAACTGTCAAAGTGATCAAAACAAGGAAATTCTGAGAAATGACCATAGCCAAGAATAGCCTAAGGAGACATGACAACTAAACGTAATGTGTTATCCTGAATGGGATCCTGGAGTAGAAAAATGGACATTAGGTAAAAGTGAAGTATATTAGTCTCCTAGCACTACCATAACAAAATACCATAGACTAGGTGGCTTAAACAATAGATATGTATTTTTTCACAGTTTTGGAGGCTAGAAGTCTAAGATGAAAGTGTCGGCAGGGTTGGTTTCTAGTGAGACCTCTTTCCTTGGCTTGCAGATAGCCACCTTCTTGTTCTGTTATCACACGGCCTTTTCTCTGTGTGCATGTGCTCTTCATGGTTCTTCCTCTTCTTTTAAGGCACACCTTTATGACCTCATGTAATCGTCTTTTAATTGAGGTATAATTAATATATTAGTTTCAGATGTGCGACATAATTATTCAATATTTGTATGTATTGCAAAATGACATTTTATCTTAATTACCTCTGTAAAGGCCCTATCTCCAGAGACAGTCATATTAGGAGTTAGGTCTTCAACTTATGAATTTGGGGGAACACATTTTAGTCCATAACACTAAGGAAATATAAATAAGTTATGGATTTAATAGTAAGATATCAATATTGGTTCATTAAGTGTAACAAATGTACTATGCTAACATGAGATGGTAATAATAGGGAAAATTGGTTTGGGGGTATAAGGGAACTGTCTATACTAACTGCTCAATTTTTCTGTAAACCTAAACCTCTTGAAAAAAAAGGAATCTGGGGCGCCAGGGTGGCTCAGTCGTTAAGAGTCTGCCTTCGGCTCAGGTCACAATCCCAGGGTCCTGGGATCAAGCCCCACGTTGGCGTCGGGCTCGCTGCTCAGCGGGGAGCCTGCTTCTCCCTCTCCAGCTACCCCCTGTTTGTGTTCTCTCTCTCTCTCGCTGTCTCTGTCAAATAAATAAAATCTTTATTTAAAAAAAAATAGAATCTATTTTTAAAAAGAAATAAATTTTGAGAAATGTTTTTTTAAGAGTAAGAAAGTAATGATCTTCCCCAGTCAGATGCTAAAATTATGATAATTAAATCAGTGGGAAGGGATACTGTTTAGGGTGCATTATTTTAGAAATGAAGTTGGAACAACTAGGTAGCCACTTGGAAAAAATAATTAAATTAGAACTTTATCTGACCCAATATACTAAAAAATTTTTCTAAATTGATAAAAGATTAATGAATGAAAAGAGAACTATAAAAGTGCTGTTGACAATATAGGTGGATATTTACATGGTATTAATGTGACAAAAAACTTAAGTATGACTTTAAAGACAGAGACCACAAAGGAAGAGGCTGCTCACAATGACTATATAAAAAATTGTGAAGTTCTTTATGAAAGGGAGGAAAGAAGGAAAGAGGGAATGGAGGGAGGAAGAAATGAGGTAGGTTAAGTAAAACTCAACAGAAAAACAAAATTAAAGGACAAATGACGAACTAGAAAAGGTATTTGCAATGTATGTGATGAATATAGATTTATATTCTTAATATAGTAAAACTTCTCACAAATCCATAAGGAAAAGATGAATATCACATTTTTTCAATGGGCAAAGGATATACACACATATCACAAAAGAAGAAATACAGATAGCCAAAAACTTGGGAGAAAAGGGAAAACAAAAGCTATTAAAGCAAAATAAGGCACTCTGCCAATGAGGGTGTAGAT